>NC_083613.1:10861247-11086247 GCF_963584025.1 Labrus mixtus
ACACACACACCTCAGTCTCTGTGGGCTTTCACTTTCTCTTTTTGTATCTGGCTCGCTGCTCCTTTTTCATCTCCTTTCAGCACATACAGACTCTCTCTCTCTCTGACACACACACACCCACACAGATGCACATGCACGCACACTTTTTGACTTCCTTAAATAACAAAAAAATATATATATTTTGTATTTTTTAAGTTTTTTGTGCAAACGCATAAATTCAAATGTGCAGGATTATGAACATGCAGAGTGACATCACAGTGTGATTGTGCCTCAGGTTTAAAGATCAATTATATCATTAAACATTAGTCCTATACTCAATTCTAAAAGGTCTTCACTGTGGACTGTTTTCATCAGTTTTTTCACTTAAGAAGTAGTTCGTGTGAAACGTGTTATTGATGTTTTCTGTGGATTATCCAGAGAGATGGAGACAGTGTTTCTGAAAACAGATGTTTCATTAGATTGTTTTTCAACGCAGTGAGCATGAGAAACTAAACCAATCTCTGTTGTAATGGGTACTGGAGTGGAAGCAGAAAGCTAGAAGCCTGAGCAAATTAAACCCAAGATATCTTATTTGCCAGATTCTACAGCAGCGAGTGGGAAAATTGAATTTTGTTTTGTTTTTGTTTTTTTGACATAAGCTGAACCTTTGTGATACAGGGTAAGCAGCACAGACTTTTGTAGAGCTGCAGAGCTCAGTGGTCACAAATGTAATGGTGTTGACTGAATTGATTGATGTTGCTTAAGTGTACATTTTTCACATTACAGGTATTTTCTGAGGTAATTCTGCAGAAAGTAAATAAAGCTCCAGTGAGGAACTTTTGGTTTGTGTTGATTTTGGCATCCCCTCTGGAAAAAGCTGTTATAATCATGTTGCTCATTGGTCCTGTACATGTGAAGGTCAGTTTTTGATAAAAAAAAAAAAATAATAAAAACCTCTCTTCAGTCATGGAGAATCGTTTCTACTGCATGCTGTCAGTCACTTCATCTTACACCTACCTGGAAGCAGTTTCAGGGATTTAAATAATCAATCTTGACGCTGATGGTCTTATTTGCATTTGTGGACCACAAAGAGGCATTCATAATCATTTCAGTCTTTTTCAAAACCAGCTAAAAACTATTCACAGGAGCTGTAAATCATCATTTTGCATGTGACTACATTAAACCAATAGAGTTGTTATAATTCTGCAGGTTACCTAAAGGGCCCAGTGTTGGGACTGATGCGTTACTAAGTATTGCGTTACTGTAACGCCACTACTTTTTGCGGTAATAGTAACAAATGATTTACTTTCCAGATCCATAACACTGTTACAATTACTGACATTTAAAAACACTTGCTTTATGTGAAACAGCCGACAACAAGCGGGCTAGGTTATGCTAGCGTTAGCGCAGTAGCATCCTGGGAGACTGAACGTGTAAACAAACAGCTCATCATTTAGCCATGAGCTTTCTGTCTAGGATATACCAACCTTATATTCCCCCCCTCGAGTTTAACAACAAAGATATAGCAGTGAGTGGTAGTCTAGGCATATGTGCAGGAAGGAAAACTTAGCAGCGAGCTAAACAACAACAAGCTTCTAGAGAGCCCGCTGTGCTGCAGATACCAGAGACCCAGTTGCAGCTTAGATTGGCTCAGCACACCAGGAGAGGAGAAGACTCTCCATACAAACAGCTGGCTAGATTCAAAACACTGCCTGCTTTGTGATGTATAAACCGGACTATAGACTATAGGTATGTTGTCGGCGACGTGCTTCGTATCAAATGTTAAGTCTGTTGCCTTCAGAGATCTAATCGGTAAAATACCTACAAACTGAAAATGACTACAGTGTTATTTGAAACATGCAAGTTGTAACATCTCAAGTCTGCCACAGCAGCACTAAATAATGTGAACATTAATATAAGGATTGAAGCAAACAAAGTAATGCTGAAGTTACCGTTCATAATGCAGTAACTCTGATAGTAACTCCGTTGCTTTTTGACAGTAACTGTAACTAGTTACTCATTTTCAGTAACGGGCCCAGCACAGCAAAGGCCTTCATATTAAGTTTAACAAATTTTCTGTCCCCCTCAAAAGTTATTTTTGTTTGGGTTTAGTTTGTCTACACTCATTTTCCACCACAGCAAAGCATCGTTTTTTATAAAGCTGTTAAAGCTCCTGTTCACCATATGGTTAGCACTACACAACAGAGAGACAAAGTGAGCAACAATTTGGTGAACATATTGGAGGAGATGTAAGAGAGTCTGTCAATTGTCTTGGGAGATGGTAGAAACCCAAAACAGAGCGAAAAGAAAATAAATAATGGTCATACAATAGGAAACAGTCCAGGGAAGTGCATTGCAAACTAGCATATAGGCTATAAATGGTACAATGCTGGGCTCTGGTTTAATTGCTCCTTATACATGAAAACAAATGATACATAAGTTAATTGACAAACAAATTGGCTCGTCCAATTTAAAAGTTGATTAAAAAAACAGTCTTAGAATGATGTGTTCACATTTTAATTCAGATAATGCTTCTACTGCGGAGAGAACGTGTTGGTATGATGTGAAAACAACTTCATTTTCAGTAAACACAAAGAGAAACCCAAATACAAAACCCTCTTTTAAAATAAGAAAACATTTTCAACGTTTATATTTTTTTAAGTTACATCAAGCAACGCATATAGTGGAAGAGGAAAAAAAGGTGCACAGGTACTTGAAGATGATAAATCATGGCATTTAAAGGTTACATATTATGCTAAATACATTTTACCACAGTTTCCTAACGCTAACATGTGTCCCTAGTCTGTCAACAAACCCCCATTTTTGAGAAAAGTCTCCACTCTTCATCTTTTACCTGCTCCACCTTTAAGAAAATGTATGTTTGGAGATTTTCCCTTTGTGACATCACAAAAGGCAGTACACACTCCCACAGCTAGGTGTTTGTTCTGCCCTGAGTCTGCCTTCTCACTGTTAACAATAGAGCATGGAGCAAGAAATCCTGAGCCACCCGAGCCCTCCCAGCTCATTTACATTTAAAGCTACAGAAACAGCCTGTTCTGAGCGGGGCTGAAATAGAGGGGTTTAAGGGCATGAATACAGGATGGGGGTGTTTTTTGGCAGGAAATTTTGCAAACTTGTTTCGGGGGACCTCTAAGACTTAGTTAAACTTGTTGAAAGGGAGGATAATATGTGACCTTTAATCTAAATCGCAATATTATAATGAGCAGAATCTCAGATGACACATGGTTTCATGCCACAGTTTGGATAATATATGGGTGTATTACTTTTGTCTTTGCAGGTACAGCACGGTAACATAATCTGCAGGAGTCCTTTTGTATGAATGATAGGACTAATCTGTCTATATTATCCATGCATGTCAGGGGCATATTCTCCCAGTGTTCCTCCAGGCGTCACACAATAGCCCACTATGTACACAACAGAGCATGTTGCCATTCAGGCTTATTCAAAGCTAATCAGTGCCAGCCTATGAGCGATTGCCTTTGGCAGCCACAACTTGTGACTGCTGACATTTTAGGCTGTGCCGCTCTGCTGTGAAATGGAGGAACGGTATAAAAACCCCACAGTATATCAGGGTCTGAGGTGAGCCAGCTCTCCTGCAGTAAGACGCCAGGCTCTGCAGACACATTTTGCTTGTAAATATTATGTAAGAATATAAAGTTGCCCAATGAATGAAACCCTGTCCAGTTTGCCAGGAGGATGATGACAGCCGGGCTTAACAATACGGACATTAACAGGAGCTGTTCTTCATTTAGCAGCCTAGCAGGTTTAAAGTGAACAAAACTAAATTGATATCCTACATAAAACAGATATGGTGGTTAGTTTATAAAAAAACATCTCTTTTTTGCTCTGTGACTAATACATTCTGTTAACAGCATCCAAAAATGTCTCTTTATCCCACTGGAAATCTCTAATAGCTCTGCTTCCTATAGAGAGCATGTGTGCGCCTGTATATGTCGACATCCATCAGAGTCACATATGGTATCTAAATCCGTTATGACAAGGATAACTTTCCCCTGTTAAAGCTGGTGGCGAGCTGACGGAAAAGCCGGAGTCCGTGTGGGGGTTGACTCTGGAGACGCAGAGCTGCTGGAAGCAAAGAGTCAGAAAAGCCAAGACTCCTGCTGCAAACCGATAACAACATAAACAAATAGTCTCAGTTATACGTCCCTCTTGCCTTCCTCTCTGCATCATATATTTGACTTTATGAGGTTTATAAAATACACGCACTGGAGGACAAATATTCCAAACATTAGAGGGGTTTTGCTCATGCTTAAATGCACCCACCTGTAGAATAAAATTGGCCGGATTCACTGGCTTGAAATAATCTTTTAAATATAAAAAGGTATCACAGAGTTAACCTTGTCTTTATCGCTGTAGGCTGCAGACAGACACAAGGACTTCAGAAAAGGATTTCAGAGAGAAGGCAGTTAGTCACAAGGAGCACATTCAACCCCAAAAAGGACAAACAGAGATGTTTCCTCAAAGACGCAGTTTGTGACTAATACGTTCAGAAAAATACCTCAAATGTTGTCATGAAATGAGCAGTATCAACACAGGAATCTCCTGAGAGGAAACAGACTTCTTAATAGAACACTTATCCTGTCTGCAGACCTCTGTAGTCTGGTTTCTTCTTCACAAACATTAAAAAAGGATCCTAAAGCTCATAATTCCTTCCCCCAGAGGCCCGTCACTAAAACTGCAACAGCTTGTGTGTTACTTGGTTGTTTTGCCGGAAGAAGAAAAGGAAGCAGGCATCAAGGTGGGCTGCAGGCAGCATGCCCAAACAAACGTCCGCTGCTTTCTTTACAACTTACAAACTGCATCTTTAAGCGAAGATTAGTTCAAGGATTACAGGGCTGGATGCTTTTGGCTCCTTGAGAGTGCTCGATCTCTTCCCTCAGAGAGTTCTCCTCCCTCCCTTTTCACTCATCCTTTATAGTCATTAAACAGAATGGAGATGTGTGATAGAGCAGGAAGGGAGAGGGAGAGCAAGACACGGGGAGAGGGTGAAAGAGAGAGAATTAGATTCTCTGACACCCAGCTAATTGAGCGATCTCCTTTGAGCCCGGCCCAGCCTGCCAAGTTTTAATTAGCAACTAATCAAATCAATATGGAGGCTGCCAAGCGAGGAGGAAGGTACCTAGATTGTTCGATGGCTGCCTGGATCGCAGCTGCATCTGACCTTTGCACCTGTAGGTAGTTTTCCAAGGCTGTGAAAGATGAGGGCAAGCAAGCAGTTATGGTGGACGATAGATCTCTTTGTGTGAGAAAGATGGAACAACTCTGTAATGTCCACGGATAAAGCCGCTCCTATGATACAACAGAATGGGGTGGGACGACTCTGAATTGAAAATCTGTTGTTTTTTTTTTAATGGTTATTGCATGAAGGGGCTCAGGTACTTTTTTTGCCAGCAGAAATGCTTATCCTGTATTTATATGTATATGCAATCAATAAAACAAACATTTTTATGTGAATGAGATCTCAAAGAGGAGGGAGAAGGATGCACATTTACGCTGCATGCACATGCTAAATTGAATAAATTCATCCAATTTTACATCAAATGATGACACCTTCCCTGCCGTTCCTGCACATAGACTCCCTCCAGACACACCTACCTTTCAACAAACCCTTGACAAGTGTTAATTAACAGAGGAGCCTGATGTGATGTGATACATGCAGATAAGCAGGAGATGAGAGGCGGGGACACTTTTGCTCTTTCATGAGCCCCGGGAAGTTGTCAACACGTCCTGACCTCCCCCCGAGGCTTCCAGCTGGATCTGACGTCTTCCACAGCTCTGGGGGGGCCCCCAGCTCCTCCAGCTGCTACCAATCTCCCACTGTCAAACACGCACAAATACATAAACATCAATTCACACAAACACGAAAACACACAAAAGCACAAACCTTCACATGTGCCAACAAGAACATCCTTCCAGTAGTTCTCGTGCTTGTTCACGGACATGTCTTGTCAAACAGGACCCTCGGAGCACGAGTATTCTTCACTCTAATCAAACACAAAGTCAGTTTATTCACCGGCGACATTTATGTGTTTCCTGTGCCCACAAAGGCAGAGTGATGTAACAGGGAAGTGATGTCATTTCAAAGTCTTGGTGTCAGCAGCGCAAAGGCCAAATGACAAAAGCCTCCTTGGTAAAAAAAATCTTACCACAAATAGACCTGATAGCAAAGCTCTGTCTGGCTAAGTGGTTAGAGAGAGAGAGAGTAAGTTAACATGATGTTCAGTTCCTGTGACTCTATCAAATGCCAGCTTGGAGTCAAAATGTCCTTGAACAAGACGCCAGCCCACTGTGAGTTATTCTGTAGAACTGGTAACAAATCAAACAATAACTGTTTTTACACCAAATGCCAAAACGGCATCGAGTTTACCCGTAGCATATTGTTCTAAAGAAGAGATACGATTTAAGCAAGAAGGAGACATCAGACTGGGTGGAAAAAGAGGTTTCCTAACATTACCTTTAATGTATAAGATTGTAAGGATTTTATTCTGTAATAACTCAGAATCCTACACTTGCTTTGAGGGATGCTTAACCCGTTCAAATATTTAGTGAAAACCTTGGCATTCAAAAAGCTCTGTTTAATTTTTTTTACAGGTAATCATGATCTTTGTAAACGAAATGCTTATGTTCAGTCGGCATAACAGAAAAAAGGTTTCAGTTTTGAGATGCAGAGAATACAGAACCTTAAAGACGATGATTCACCACCTGCGAATAATAAACTGACTTTGGTATTGGCAGATGGGAGCCTGCGGCAGTGACTGCACAGAAAAATGTCCATCAAGTATGTGATGCAAATAGAAGCTGAGAACTTACAGGAGGTGCAAGGAACAGCTTTCTGAAACCTCATCCAGATTTCATGCGAACCAAAAGTAATACAGAAATCCTCTAGCGTATTTAAAAGGGTATTGATTGTAATATATATGAGGATGTAATGAGATGCAGAGACCGGATGTTATGCAGTGATTTACGATTTGGTACTATAGGTACTTTGTTCAAAGGCTTGAAACCATGTCACCATCTCCCTGAAAAATACCTCTTGTGTCTGTGAGTTACTAGTGTGAAGTACTGTAAGGAGCTGAGGTGGAAAAAGTGTGATGTAGCTCTAACCCCGCAAAAGCTTTTAAGACAGAGGTCAGGACGAATGGTCTGAGCACAAAGTGTACGACATGCACACAGGAGACCTGCCCACACATCCCGTCTACCACCAACCCTAAAGACATGCTGCCGGTGACTCAGTGCACCACTTTGGTCCAAACTGAAATATATCATCGACTATTCTGTTTGAAGATTTGCTGTGAAATGTTGTTATTGACAAATGAAAGCGGGCTCCAGTTGTCTTTGTCATGTCCTGTAAACCAGATGATGTTGACATGTTTGGTTTTCAGTGAAATGTCTAAACATGTGAGAGAGTTGCTATGAAAGGCTGTCAGGGGTCTCATGTTAAATACCACAAGAATCAGGGACAGATGGTTTAAATGGGCTAAGCCCTCCCTTTCTTATACAAAAAGATGAAAAAAATAATTCTTCAAATAACAACAAAATGTTGTAAATTTTAGAGTAGCAACCAAACCTATTAGAAAACATTTAATATATCTAAATAGGCTAATTGTTTTACAGCCCAAACACTGTAGCATCCTCCTACATTCACTTCTGACACGCCCCCTTGATTTGCTGATTCATTCATTCATTCAGACCAGGGGCCACCGACTCTTGACTAATACAAAGGTAGCGTAACAGACTGGACAGATGCTATAAAACTAAGTAAGCATGTGTTAACTTCAGGAAAGATCTACTGAACTTGATTTTATGTTAAATAAATTGTTTCTTAAGTTAAATTCACTGTGCTAATTTTGTTAGCCTGTTAACAGCAATTTCCATTAGGTGTTAGCATCAAGCTCACAAACTAAGATGTATGCCCCAGTCCATCTGTGAGAAAATTTCACACACCATTAATTATGCACCAGCCGCCACTGCTATTAAACATAATAAATTGGAAAACAGAGAAATGTCAACATTGAAGGCAGGTATTGTGCCATCAACAAGTTATTGTTTCCTTTGTGTTCGTGTTATTTTATTCACTCTCACCACATGCTATTGTCTACAGAAAAACCCATTTAACCTCAATTTGATTAGAGGGGAAAAAAGTGCAACCCTTGTTTTACCATGAGGGGCAGCTGTGGATCAGTGGTAGAGTCGGTCATCTCCCAACTGGGTGGTTGGTAGTTTGATTCCCCAGATCCTGCAGCCAAATGACAAAGTGTCCTTGAGTAAGACACTGAACCTGAAATGTATATGATGATGGACACTTCATAGCAACCTCTGCCATCCGTGTGAATTGGTAGGTGTGGTCTGTGGTGTTAACAGCACTTTGAGTAGTCAGAAGACTAGAGAAGCACTATACAAGCTCAATCCATTTACAATTTACCGTTCACAGATGAAATGTTTAGACAGCCACAGTTTAACACAAATAAGCTCATGTTAGAATACTAGTATATTTAAGATCATTAGCATTGTACATGCTTGGTAAAAGTCTGCCCTTTGAAAAAGATAGCATGCTAACAAAAGCATTTAAAATACAGAACAACTGAGACATTTTAGCTGCATGAATTCAGACCTCATGTTTAGTTTCATCCCCTAAAACAATATTTCCCCAACGACACCCCAAGGCCGCCCATAAAGGGGGCCGCCCAGCTGCATTAGGGGCCCATGATGGTTAGCAAAAACATAATCCATACTACATTTACGCAACGATAACACAATTTTGTTTTACACCTAAAGAAACTTGCCCTTTCTTATTAATACAAAAGAGAACCCCCCTCCTTGTCCTTTCTTACAATGGTTAACCATTTAGTTTGTGATGCTAACATCATGGGAGGGCCAACTGAACTTAAAGGTGAGACCAGTAATGTGGGACTTTGTATACCCACACAGGACCTGCACAAAAATAAGGATGGCAAAAAATAAAGGAGGCAACCATAACTTATTCACCTAATTTATTTCAGCTCTAAAAGCTGATCAGGATCCTGGCAGGGGATGTGAATGTTAGCCAGAAGGCTAGCTCAATCGCTACTGAGCCAATACGCATGCACTGATATGAATAAATAACATCTGCAGAGGGCCCATTCACCCTGCCTTTCAGGGAAACCGCCATTTATTTGGGCTGCTTATTGATCAGAAATTATTCAGGATTGCACATGTGATAATAATAAATAAGCTCTGCCAAAAATGTCCTGCTTATAAGCGCTGTTAAATCAGAGAATGTTTGCTTAAAAGCAGATTACATGGCATGTTTGACAGTTTTGTTTGGGGTAATTGTACGGGCCAGTGAAATAATATATCATTATTACTTACTTACTTATTTTAAGTATGCATTAAGTAACATTGCATACTCATTTATTATTCAGGCCTGAACAGTAATCACATCTAAGGCTGAGATTTACCGCGGGGCATACTGTACATCATCCACATAAGGGGCCAAACTGCTCTGTTACACTCAAGGTGATCTATAGTGAACAAATGAGGGGCCTAATTAATAACGGCAGCCTCTCGCTGGCACCTCTTGGCCTCCCTGTTATTATATGTACATTAACAGCTTGTGCTCATTGCCAGCTAATTTACCATTGCTTAACATGCCCTGAGAGGAGGAGGGGGCTGACTGGCTGTTGCTGGTTACCTGAACAAACCGGATGTTCCCTTTGTAGCAGCAGCAGCAGCAGCAGCTGTGGGATCCCCTGTCAGCCCCCCAAGATGGGACCAGGAGGAGCACTGTGCCCTTGAGGACAGCCAGAGACTGCATGGGCAGAATGGATGGCTGCATTCATAGCCATAAATTCACCGCCTACTAACTATCTAATTCATCATATGCACACATGACTCCCCCACGATGTGAAAACACCAACACACACATTCACCACTTCCACCCACCACTATTCCCTCCCTGGTTTGTCCTAGTAAATAAGGCGTGCAGACAGAGATAGGGCACGGAGTGAATAGCATGAGATAAGTGTATCAGTGAAATGACCATATGACAATGCACACCCCGCGATTTCACCTTGGAATGTGTGAATTCATTTTGAAATGGGGGGGAACCGTCCTCCTCTGTCTATCCCACAAAAGATACATTTTCATATCTTCTTCTCAGCCGGTCACCATTTATTCCAGTATTTCCTCGGGTCTTTGTAGATACGGCGTCTGTCAGAGCTGTGTTGTGTGCAGGAATAAATCACAAGGCTTGATATAGATGTGCAATGCAGAATAGGATCTTGTGCAACAGCAGAGTGGCAACAGGAACAAGATGTTTTTGCTTTGTTCAAGAAACAGTCCTGTGTGATCACATAAACTGAAATCACTTTAATGATGTTGTGTACGCTAATGCAAAGAGGAGTCTGCTTTTGATTGCTGTGCAGGATTCTTCTTCTCTTTTCCACATAAGTGCAGATTCATAGCGACAGAAGACGGCACTAATCAAAGATAAAAAAAATAACTCTGCTTCTTTTATCGCAAAGTGGAGTCGAAAAACAACCAACTGAGCTTTTTGTTTTTCTCACACAACTCCTCTAAATCCAAGGAGTCGGATGTAATACCCACAGACATAGCTTTCTGAGTTTGATTCTTAATATTGGTGTATTTAATGTATAAATTTATCAGCCAAGAATTGCCTCAATTCAACTTTTGCACATCCCCTCTCACTTTTCTAATCGCCTCTGTTTCCCCCTCATTTCACCGTGACCCACTAAAGAGGTTCATGGCAGAGGAAGACAATGAAGAGCTGAGCAGCAAGAAATGTCTTTTCTCTTTAGACTGAATCCACGTTTTATACTTTTACTGCTTTTCCAATATTAATTCTGTTATCTCTGGATCAATCATAATTAGTCTTGCTGCTTGCCAACCAGCCTTGCCTGAATGCAATATGAGGACCAATACCGGAGGAGAATTACAGCAGATGAGACATAATTCTACTGCCCTCAAGTGTCCAGGAGAGGAACTTCAATCATAGTACCACTGCTCGAGTCCTCACTGACCCCAACAAATATCTACAGTACAGCTACACAAAGAGGCTTTATGAAAACTGATGCAACACTAGCATGCAGCTAATAAGTTTCCAGAGTCAAGCGGTCGGTCAGTGGATTTTTCTGTGGTAATGAGTGTGATGTTTGCACAAGAACCTCGCTGTCAACTGTAGAATGCTTTCCTCTCGCCAGGAATTTGCAGCTTTTTTTGGGAGTTGTGTCAATAGACCCTTTTATATTTCCCACCATTTTTGTTTAATCTTAGTATCAACCATTTGTTTTAATTTGTTTCTGTGTCAAACATCTTGTCATCTTGTTTTTTATAAGACTTATATATTTTTGGTCTAACATCTGCAGCAGACAAGCAACAAAGCTCCTGCTCTCCTCCGCCTCTGGTTGTCTCTATCAAAACGGGCCAAGCAGCATACTTTTTGTTTGGGTATTAATGTATTCTATTTGTTTCAAGAGCTGCTCATCTCCTCTTCTCCTCCACAGCGCTGCTTTAAACCCTTCAGGGGGATCTGGGGTATCCAGCTGACAGATGGTGAAGACTGGAGGAACATGTTGGAGACTGCCAGGCTTGTGAACTCCGATACCCAGATGTACGCTGGGATATTGTTTTCAAACACATTCTGTCACTGTGGCAGAAACTCTGAGAGGTTTGGAGCAATGAAGGACATGTGCAGAATGCATTTCTAACTTGTTGTGTTGGCATCCTCTAGCAATTTGTAGTTTAACACAGCTTGTTGACTTCATTCTCTCCTGACTGCTACAAAGAAGATCCTTCTGACTGTACCTATCATTGTATTTGTAGATGACTTTAGAGTTTTTATATTCTGCAATACCTTCACATAATGTGTGCTAAGAGATAAAAAGAATAACCATCACTCATCAGCAGAATGCAGCTGAGGAGACATGAAGGCTTTAATCAAGCTGTGAGTCCATGAGTTACATTGACAATGCTAGCTCTCATAGAGTGATTTTTAAGTGCTCAATCAGCCTTTCTTGTGGGGCAGGTTTGAAAACAAATGTTAAATGGACTTGAGCTTGTATAGCACTTTCCTAGTCTTCTCACTGCTCAAGGGGCTTTTACAGCGCAGGTCACACCTACCCCTTCACACACTGATGGCAGAGGCTGCTGTGTAGTGACCGTCAGAGTTAACTAATCCATTCATACACACTACACCACGGATGAAGCAGAAGGAGCAACTCGGAGTCTTGCCCAAGGATACATCAGACGTGTGGCTGCAGGAGCCAGGGATTGAACCGCCAACCTTCAGTTTAAGAGACGACCTACACTACCACTGACCCACAGCCGGCCCATAGAAAACAATAAAAGTGCTATAATACAAAGCATAAAACAAGTGTTGGCAGACGATAGAGTCAGTTGTAAAAAAAACATAATCCGGTACTGGCAGAAGTTTAACAAGTTTGTGAAGACAGAAAAAAAAAGAAAGAGAAAGGACAAAAAAAAAAAAAAAAAAAAAAAGAATGAATAAAGAGAAGAAAAAAATAATTTTGGATTTCAGGTTAAATAATCCAAACTTGAGTACAGCAGATGTAAGAAGTTGACACGTTACTAAAAGACTAAAAAAATAAATTATACAGTATATATATATATATATATATTGTTTTATAAAATAAAAAACAGCATGAATATTTAACGGCATGGAAATGTTTATTATCAGATTATGGTATCTCCTCTAACTCTTAATATCCATGTTATAAACGTTTCATTTCATTGGTTGTCTCTGGTTAAAAAAAAAAAAACGCCTCAATCATTGAGTCCATCTGTGTCTTATCGGGTTGTCATCTGTTGTCCATGTTTTAAGTAGCCATGGACAAGAAGAAAGCTTCATTCTGTGAGGCTTGTACAACACTTGTTGTAGAGATATTAGTCATTATTATATTAAAAAAAAAACTGATACAGTTAAGTTAGATTTGAAGTTCTTTATATAAAATGTCCGAACCTTTTTCTAAGTCCTGTTACCGTAAAACTCCAAAGAAAAGCTCATCCCCATTTAAGGCCCAGTCCCTTTCACTTGCCTGGTGTTGCTGCACGTTTTGACCATACAGTATGACCGCAGGTCTCCAAGAGAGGCCCGATGCCTTTAGTGTTGAAATAATTTGTGGATCAGAAATAGAAAGATAAAGGAGCACGACAGAAAAAAGAAAGATGAGCTACAACATCTGTTCAAGAAAGACAGAATAACAGTGGCCATGAAGCAGGTTTACATACTGCTTTACAAAGCTAGATCAAATCAGTGATTTATTTCATTTGTTTATTGATATCTTAATTTCGTACATAAATATTCTTGCTGGTGTAAATTTTCAATTTTAAAGCCTTTCCCATCCCTGATGTGTCTCGTACTGACGCCTGTCTCAAATAAAGACAGGGTCATTTCATAGACTATTAATCATAGAAGTTTTATGGTACTTTTGAAATATAAATGTTACTTTTCAATCAAGTATAATTTTGTTCAAAGTCTCCAATATTGTTTAAAATAAAACTTAACCAAATACAGTAGAAATGCCGACCTCTTACTTTGGTGATTTAATTTCTCTTCACTCTCTCACTTCCTGAAACCTCTCTGATAATAAACATGCATCTCCTTTTCATTGTTCAAATGTCTTCAAATTCTTTTGGCATTTTATTTCACACCAAAGGTTGTAGATTATTAAGAAGAGCATATGATATACATAAATTGTAAAAACAAAAAATAAATAGAGGGTATTTAAATGCTATGACGGAGAATTAGGGCCACGGTAAAGATTTTTGGCTCTTAAATCTACAAGAATAATGTCATCATTTTAAGGTATGAAATTCGAAAATGTATTTAATTTAGGCTATGGTTAAAATTATAATTCTGAAAGGTTGTATCAGAAGAGCCATCCACCTGCTCAAAAATGATGAAAGGGGAACACTTATTTGTGAAACCAATAGATACTAAAGTATAACTTCACAAGATGCTCAATGTTCCTCTTTAACGCACAGAGAGGACTGCTGCACTTCTGATACAACTGTACACTAAAATAACAAATTTATTCTCCTAAACGTCCGAGTTCATTATCGTAAATGTATGACTTTATGGAGCTGCTCTCAAGTCTGACTGACAGTGTCAGTCAAGTGACAGTTAAGTCAGATTGACTTA
Organism: Labrus mixtus; assembly: GCF_963584025.1. Classification (NCBI taxonomy): domain Eukaryota; kingdom Metazoa; phylum Chordata; class Actinopteri; order Labriformes; family Labridae; genus Labrus; species Labrus mixtus. The sequence goes on from NC_083613.1 coordinate 10,875,427, forward strand.
ACTCAGAATTGCTCCTGCTGCTTCGTCTGCGATGTATGACTGGGATTAGTTATTTCTGATGGCCTCACTACATAGCAGCCTCTGCCATCAGTGTGTGAATGTGTAGGTGTGGCCTGCGGTGAAAAGAAACTTTGAGTAGTCAGAAGACTAGAAAAGTGCTATACAAGCTCAAGTCCATTTACCATGCGTATGGCACCTTCTCTCAGTGGGTGAATGATCGAGAAGCTGTACTATCAAACTGTTTACAAGCTATGTGAACATTCGACTTACTTCTAGCATCAAACATGTCAAAAGGCTCACTCCTATCAGAGCATGAAAGCTCTTCTGAAGTCCCAGCTCTGTATCCTGGCTGGTTTGCCTGATCGTCAGAACAAGCAGCATGAGTTTGTCCCTTACAAGGCAGAGCTTTAAGTGCTGTGAGCCCAAGAGGGAGGCAGGCAGTCTGCGCTCTAAGCACCGCGAGGAGCATTTCGGACAGAGCTGTTGCATTAGCAGGCTGTTACCGCTGCTCTGTGGAGGCTAATTTGAGGTCAGCAGCCAGACTCGGAAGAGTTTGGGGACAAGACAAAATACACAAGGGGACCCCAGAAAAGGTCACACTGCTAAGAGGATTGCAGAGACAGAAAGCCAGCACTTTCTACAAGCTGGCAAATGTGTCTTAATAGCTGCTGGGCACACAGCTACAACATGGATGTGCTTATTAGAGAATTTGTGCAGCTCAGAAACCAGTCAGGTATTGTGTGGAAGGATAAACCCTGAGGTGTATACCAAGGTCATGACAGAAGTACAACACTTACAGGGAACTTTGTGCTTCCCATCGACATTCAAAACCATTTACTGACGAGTTGACTGGTCAATGTTTTATCACAAATTGTGTTCTTCAAAGATCCACTTAAAGGCTTTGATTTAACAGGCTGAATAAGATTTGCCTAATTCTTGATTTTCCTTGAATAACAATAACCATGAATGGGTTACCTCCATTCATATACAGCATCATAAGTTGATATTTTATATTAAGGACTATGAGGTTCCCAAACTATCATGATTTTACCTGAATATCCAGTTCAATTTTTAAGTCTGCACTTGCAGTATTTGCCCTTTTGTCTGAAGCCACTTTGAAAAGGCTAATTGCTGGTATGTTATTCCTCTTTAGTGTTCAACCTGGTTCAGCCCAATTCTACCATAACTCAATCTTGCTTATGTTAAGATCTCTAATCTCTCAGGGTCTGGGTAGTTATATAATTCAATAGACTGACACTTTCGACCAATAGTTAGTTCATTTGACAACTCCTGGTTAACTTGCAGACGATCACAGGTCAGTGTAGTAACCTGCTGCACCCTGAATCATGTCAAACCATGACAAAGATGATTTGTGAAATACATGAATGCGTCTATATGTGGAGGGCTGATTGTTTCAGTCTGAAGACCTGGTTGATTGACATTTTGCACAATAGAGTAGCTGTGAAGTTTGGTAACGGTTTTGGAAAATTTAAGTTAAAAAACACTGAGGTTTGTAATTTTAGCGGTGATCAACCTTATGGTTATTTTCCATGAGAAACTATGTAAAATCCGGTGTATAAGACACACTTTTAATACGTATTTTTTCATCTTGTAAGTTGGCTGCGTCTTATACACCTCTTATTAGTGTCTGAATGACTGCTATAGAACCTCTGACACAAAGTGTGTCCATAAGGAAAGACATCTCTCCACAGAAACCTGTGTATGAAATAAGTCACAGCAGACTAGCAGCTTTCTCCTGGTTGTTTTTTATTTGCCGTGTTACATTTTAGAAAAAGAATCCAAGGATTTTGCCTCCTGTGTGTTTCCGTCTGGCCTCTTCGTGGTCCATGATGCCAGCAGAGGTGGTCAGCACAATGTATCTGTACACACAAAAAAATCAGCACGTCAGCAGACAAATCAGGTGAATGCATCATAATACAGGAGATTGCATCACTTATCTATCCTATTATCACAATTATCGATAGCTACCATGGAGGAAAAGTATAACTTTCTGATGATTTTGTGCCATTTCTACCAGACAGAGCAGATTTAAACAGGAAGAGCAGTTATTCAACAGGCAACAGAAATCTTCAGATTAAACCTCCACCACTACTTTTACTGAGAAATTGTCATTCTACTAAATTAACAAAGTAATAACCATAATTAAATATTAGGATTTCAAAATTATTTCATTAAATAAGAACACAATGTCATATGAGGAGGACAGACATGTTACATGGAGGCCAATGCTCTGCAGACAGCCCTGAGGCAGGTGTTTACTCAGGTAAATGTCAGGTGATAAGAGATTTGTGTTAGTTAGTGTTAGACATCTTTATGTTGCTTCTTTTGCTTTCTTGTGCTACTCAAACTGCCACACACTTCCCCCACATGCCTGCTCTTTGTTTTAGATGCTCAAATAAAGAAATGCTGTTCTGCTTGAAGTTGACAAACTTCATTATTGCAGCAGACAACTTTTTTTTTTTTTTTTTAAATAGCAGGCGATACATGTATTTAACTACATAGAGACAACTGAGGAGCCTTTATTTTAGCAACATTATCCCTTTTTGGCATTAGCACTGTATGCTGCCATGTTGGAATCTTACACTATAAAACTTTGAAAACCAAGAGCTCAGGTAAGGGATGGTGGTTGTGTATCTTGAATGACCAAGCTAAAGTGAGAATGGAGTTTGATCTCTTGAATTGTTAACATCCTGACATCATTTCCCCCCAGCTTTCCTTGAGTGAGACAACATTCATTGCATCTCACACATCCGTCGTACACAACCAGTCGTAACAGTGAACTGAAAACAACAGCAGGTCAGTTGGTGACAACTTTAAAGTAAAACAATAGTCTGCGTTAAAATAACGACAATAATCTATGGGTGCTTAAATCCAGCGTTGACCCTTAGACCGTGTCCTAACAGCATCAAGGGTCAGCAACAAAATCAGCTTGTTTCTCTACAGTCCTATTCAAGTGTTCCAGCAGCCCACGAGTGACGCAGCGCAACCAGAAGTCAGTTTCTATTTTCCTCTGTTGCTCGAGTAGACAGACGAGGAAATAGTAAGGAGGGGTCTCGACAAGGCAGTCTTTTCTCACTCAACAGCATGTTAGCATGTTTTACAAAGACGCAATAGTGGTGCATTTAAAATATCCACTAACGTGGTGCTTTGACAAGCATCAACACAGGAGAAAAACTTTGTTCCGCTCACTGTGAGCAGTTCATTAGTGAGCCACTGAGTGGTGTAATTTGAGTCAACAGCTCGTCAATACAAAGCACCACCTTCAGAAACAAGGCAACAGCAAAACACTAAAAGACAGTTTAAGACTTCAATAACTGCACGATACCAGATGTAATGAAGATACGTCATTTTGAGTAGCATCAGTACGTGCAGAGAAGATTATTGCTGTGAAACAAGTTTTAAACATCTCACTTCCAACAAATACAAACTAACAAAGTTCATGTGCCCTTAAACCCAAACATGCACATCAGGCATGGGACTGGCCTAGGAGAAATAAATCAGGATTTTAACACTTAATATTTTGTCGCCTGCATTCTGTTACATTTTACAATAACGATCTAATCTTGTGTTCTCATTTGTCTCTTTTTTAAAATCTCTGAGTATTCATCATGACAATTCCACACAATGATAAATACACTTCTCTGAAAACAAGGACTGAGCAGAGTGCCTGTGAGAGGGTGTGCCGTTTGTTAGTTTATCAATCTTAAACCCTTTTTACACATACGGAAATCTCCTGAAACACTCTGGAGATTTGGCTTTGGATGGCGACCCTTTACTGATAATGAAAAATGCCAAAACTTAGTCAGCCTAAAAGATTCCTGGGCCGTTATGTCATGTATAGTCTATGGTTGGGACAAACTTTGACAATTCAAGTCTCCTAGGTTGAACTTTTCAGACTAGAAATCATGAAAATCCAGAAAAACATCCCAGGTGTTTCTGAAGCTCAGCATAATTCACTTTTTTTAAAAGGCTAAAAGACTTGTGTTTAGAGTAACTGAACACAGACTTGCACACCAGTCACTGATTAAAAGTAACTAAATATAAAATCTAGGATCTACTGAACAGTTATCACTGTCTGCACTTAAAAGGAAAGCTTTCAGCCAATGCATGCATTTACAAGAGGGACTAGAGGGCCTTTCGTTGTAGCCCCTTTAAGAGTCCTATCCACAACAGCACTGTAACAAAGCTTCTCATCATTTTGTCTTTGTACATTCATATTGATTCTGCAACAGCGTCATAAGGGTGTCCCAGTCTGAATTCCCATTACGGCCTTGCAGAAGCGTGATGTGTAGATAAACAGCGAAAGCTACACACACAGCAGTTCTCTCCACCGCTGGTTCCACCGATCCCCTCTAACGCCTCTGTTACTGATGGCAGTAGAGGTGGGATCACTTCTCTCCCCATTACGCCTATGTGACTTTCAGATTGAGGCAAATATGTCAGAGGCCTAAATATCACACTTTGAACAGCCATTCTGAAAAGGGTTTAGGTCTCTCAGCAGAATATGTGTAAAACTAATCCTGACAGGCACACAAGGAGAGATTCTCTTCTAATTCCATCCTTTCTGAATTCTTGCTTCTCTCAGATATAATGTTTAGTCACACATTCACTTAATATTAGGTGACGATTTTTTGGCCTGAATTTTCTTGTCAGAATTAAACATTGAACACCACATTTTACAAAGCAACATCATTCTTCTTGGCCAGTTAAGCAAGAAAAATTCTCCCAGTTGATCAATGACGTTTTCTCAAGTTTGGATGTAACTCTTACCCAAACTGTCTTGAAGGCAGCAGGTTGTTCTGCCACTTCTCCAGGTCCTTGAGCTGGAGATCAAAACGTGGACTAATCACACCACACTGGAAGAGAAAACAAAACACTATTAACATTTAAAGCTAGGAGCAGAGACTCAAGGTTACATATTGTACGACAAAACATCCATTTAAGCTCCACTTCACCCTTGATAGAAAAAAAACTAATAGCATTTTGCACAAGAATTGAATGACGATGTATTACCAGCTAAGGGCCCTCCACTATTTCAAAGTTTAAAAAGTACAGTTATGGAGGTTGCCCGGAAAGCATTTAATGTGTGAAAAGGTTTGCAGTGTTTTGTAGGCCTATGGGGGGGGGGGGGGGGGTGTCTACATTTCTAATGTGATGCATGCCCACCTCAATGTCAATACAGCAAGTTCAAATATTCAGTTTATGAAAATAAAAGGATTTCACCTTGTTCAGCCTGCCTGTGAGATTGACGACAATTTTTCCAGCTCGGTGGTCGTCAATGATCTCAAACTCACCAATGTAACCTGTAACCATGACAGAACAATTGAATTAAGTTCAACAGCCATTAACACTCTTAAACAACATGATACTACTGTAACCAAACATCTACCAACAAGTAACGCTCCAACTTCATCACCATATTTTGTGTAAGTGTATTATACACTTTAAACATTTCTTTAAAAAGTAATATGCAGCCACTCACCGTGCTTCATCATGACGGTCAGGAAGCGCACAATAACCTTGGAGCAGGGCCTGATGAGGACCTGGCGTTTCCCACGCTTCTCAGCATTGTTGATGCTTTTCAGAGCATCTGCGAGAACGTTCATGCGCACCATGATGCCTGGAGACACAAACAGAAGTTATTACATTATTATCATTATTCACTCACACTATTATCATTATTCACTCACATGCTTCAGTTTCAGGACACAAAGCTCTGCCTCTAATTCAAACCCTCTGTCTTATAATGTTCACAAAACAGTAGATGAATTACTTTCTACTTTATATGCTCTACAAGGTGTAAGGACAATTATCCTGTTCTGTTCTTTACATAGAGACTGTTACTTTATAAAAGCTCATGCTACAACACAATAGTTAAGTCTTACACATGACAGGAGCAATAAAGTGGTAACATACAGGAATGAGCTATTACCTTGCTAACCCTTAGCATCTCATGCTATTATATATTAGTAACTATATTGGGTTTGTCTCAGCGATTTCTTTAAATGTTGGCTCCAGTTTTTCTCACAGCAGTGAGTGTATTATTTGTATTTTAGTAAAGACGACTGTGAGCTGGACTCTGACTGAAGCATGGTCCTTTACCAGCTCACGGAGGAGCTAGTTAGCCTAGCCGACTACACTACCAAAGTGTCTCTTTACAATAACAGCACAATGACAAACGCAATGTCCACTGGATGTTAAATAACTAAATTGCGGGAAATAAGCCTAAACGTGCAGTTATAGTTAATTTAAAGCGACAATATGCGCCGTCAGTCGGAGAGATTTGTAGTTTTCAAGGCGCCTGAAAAGCGCCGCTGTCCAGGGCCGGACAGACGAGCTGCAACACGAAACGTGAAGCTCAAATGTTCTCTCCTAGTTTCATTTATCAACACGATATTGAGCCCAAATCATTACTATGTACCTTCGCTTAGAGATGATCACGAAAATGGAACATTTAAACTGCAGATGCTTGAGATACTTTAAAGATTGAAGTCAACAGTGTAAAAAAGGCACCTTACCGGTTCTGCAATATGGCGGAAAGAGGAAGTAGAAAATTCTGCGAGTGCATTATGGGAGAAAATCAAAGACTGTTTGAAAGAGTGATGACCTACACCATCACGAAACACATTACACATTGTGCCTTCGTACTTCTTATAGGCTATAAAACGATATTCATAGTATTAGTACATCCAAAACTAGTTTGGTGTTGTATTTAATTATATTAGAAAATGTTTGTATGTTTCAGTGAATTTTATTTAATCTCACAGGGTACGTTTCTATTATTTTGAGTGAGGTGAAGACTGGTAAATCCTTTAACTGTAAATTGAGCTTGACGAGCAGGCTTAAAAATTAACTTGTAAAAAGCCAATTCAATATATATTTGTTTTTATTATACTACCACTGTTACTATAAAATAAATACAGGCAAGAACATGGTCACAAAAAGATAAGGGTCAGAAAACAGCTTTGATTGAAAAATATCGATTAAATAATGAGCACATTTGAGTTGTTAAATATAAAAACATTTTAATTTTATATTGGCAACTATTATTATTATATATATATATTTAAGAATTACGGACACCAAACATTTCTTTTTTGACATTCCATTTTTGTTTACCAATTAGCCAAATCTTTACTCATCTAGAAAATATAAAGTCCCTCTGTACAAAGTCATAAAATTATATTTATTTTCTTACATGTGAAACTACATAGGCCTACAAGTGCAGTGGCCAGATATCACTAAAATACAGCCTGGCGCTTTAAGACATATCAGTGAAGTTTAAAGCAGCGCACCCTAGCGTTGCGGATGAATTACTGCATTAATATCTATCCATTCCTATGATCCATTCTAATGAACATTGCGATGTGTGTGTTTGTGGATTTGCTTGAAATAAAAGGACAGAACATTTTTAGCACTTAAACTATGCATAAAGTATTTTACAGTGATATGTCAGTCTCAGTTCTTTTCACGAACAATGTATTCATAGCCATACAGACAGTAATCAGTATTTGTAAGTGGTAAGCCTTGCATGATGCAATTGTTTTATGCCAGAAAAACAGTAAAGCCTAGATGTCTTCTTTAATTCACACACACATATACAGTGCATGAAGTAAAGAATATGATACCATGTGATTTGGGGATGAGACGACGGTTGACAAGATGAGTTGCAAAGATGATTTGTTATAAAAAATATATTTCATAGATATATTCATATAACATACAACATTGTTCTATGATAATTGGATTGTCTCAGTGGAGAAGAAACCAGAAGTGGACTGCAACATCAGAGGTTTAGGTCAGTAATACGTCTCCTCATTTCTGCTGTTCTCAGATTTGAAAGCACAATCCAGGGGAGTGAAACCCCCCGCAGTATTTGTCCAAGCTGTTTTTAAAAATGTAGTTGTGCTAAGCAGTCATATTCACTGCACATACATTTTAAATTAAATGTATATTAAACTGGGATTAAAATGTAATCAAATTAAATAAATAAGGTTATTACAGATCAAAATCGTTTTATATTTATGATAATAAATGTAACTGCTCTTTGATCTACATTGAATGAGTGTAACACCATATGTAGATGCTCTTCAGACTGGTAGTTATGAGTGCCCTAAAATCAATCAATCAATCATTACTTGTATAGTGCCAATTCATGACAAGTGTAATAAAAGTACTCAAATGAATCAAAACACAGTATTATCTGTAAATTACTTGCAAAATGTTGATGTTGTGAAAGATATTTAAATGTGAGAAACACAATAAAGAATTGCAGGTCATAGTCTGTGTATTTCAATTGCTAGATATTATCCATGCAAATGCTGAGTTGCAAATAACCACTAGGTTGTGTTTTTCTTTGAGTATTTTTTATTACAGACTTCATATTTCAAATAGGCAAAAACCTTCCTTACTACATCAACAAATATCATTATCGACTCAAACTTCTATTACATGCACAAAAAATATTTTCTATACATTATGTATTATATTTAGGCTATGTATAAGTTAGCATAGCATCAGGAGCTAGAAACAAAAAAACAATCACAAAAAATCACAATCAGTGTCTTTGGAACTGTGTGTGCAAAACAACCAGTGACAAAGTGTGAGTACCATTTTTGAATGTTCTTAGTTGTATTTTCTTTTAACATACGAATCAGGATATGAATACTCATTCATTATGAATAACCTGTCTTTTGTGAAATGTATTCAGATAGGAAGAAAATAAACCTTGAATAAAAGCAAATGTCAACGCTAACAACTACAGTATATGAAGTGCAAATGTTACACAGTAGGTATACAACTCTACTAGTCCAAAGTTTGGTTTCAGATAGAGTTATCAGGATAAAAGTGTCTCACAAGAGGTACAGTATGTCTGCTCAAAGCGTTCCATCCAGTACAATTAGCACTTTCCTCTGCTGGCCACTAGAGAGACAGCTAAACCACTAAGACTCAGACACAATAACATACCCATCAGTCAAGTCACCAGTTTAACATACACAAAGCATGATGGAATGCTGAGCAGCATGAGACATAGTTACCAGATTTCTGTACTATTTCTGTAGTTATATTAGAATTTCAACACTTTTTCCCACCATTAATCCTCTGCTTGATATCTCTTCAGAAGCAACCCATGTTACCACTTAGCCGCCATTGCTGACCATGCTAGCCAAAGAATGTTCATCCCCTTGGGTATCCAGGCCTAACTTCTGGAGGTCAAGACCCATGGCTGCTAGCATCTGGAGCAGGGTGAGCTCCTGCTGTGTGGCCTGGTCCACCAATGCAGGGCAGGTGGGGTTGCACTGGGGCCACTGGCAGGTGTCCAACAGGTGGAAAGGACAACCTTTAGCAGGGGTTCTGTTGTTGCGGGTTGCCTCCAAACTCCTGTCCCAGCAATGCAGAGCACGGGGCAGAGAGTTGCCTCTAACTTGGAAACTTCTCCAGTTACTGGAAAAAAATGAAAAGACGTTAATTAAAGTTTTTGAAAAAGTCAAAAATAGAGGGTTATTAATTGTAAAGGGCAACTTTTGAGGATCACAAATGTATCCAAAATCAGAATTTCTCACAATTGTCTACTTGAGGTTGGCTCTAAAAACGACTTTTTAGAGTGGTGATGTCACTATGGCTTTGTCCATAATTTGTACAGTCTGTGGTCATGTCAAGTCATGACGCTTTTGCCAAACTATTGTGGTGAATCAAGTGAAACTTTACAGAATTACTTCCCCAATATTGACTCAAATGATCGTGGCTCCTTTCATAAAAAAATCTCCACCCAAATTGAATTGCTGGACTGTAAACCTAGCTAAGGCTGCAGTGACACTTTAATGTTCAATCTGTGAACATTGACGTACGGGGGGGGGGGGGGGGGGGGGGGGGTTAGTGAAGTAGTATCTGGTGACATGAAGAATGCTGCTGATGACAGGTGGATAAAACAGCAGCATGAGCTCACAAGCTACAGATTACTTTATGTAAGAACGAACGAAAAAAAAAAATCAAAAGGAGTCATTTGTTACCTTTTCGTAATCAGTGTGTGGGAGAGGCAGGAAGGAGCAAAAACAGCCCTATAAACACAAAGGAATACAGTCAGGGTCCATCTTTTACATCACTTGGTGGTCTACATTATATGTATTTCTATGATTGTAGGATTAGAAGCTAATCTCGAAACATGACCTCAGACACTTACGTGACATCTCTCAGTGAGTTCTTGAGCAACCTGCCCAGGTTCCGTATGTACTGCCACTGCTCCTCGGACAGACTCTGTCCTCCCATGTAGATGTTTTCCACTCTCAGCTGCTCCTCATCAAACAGCCACTGCACAACAAACAGTGGGGCTGCGGGGGGTAGACCATCATACCATACTGAAAACATCCTATTTTTGACTAGTTGACATGAATTAAAATTGAACAGTAAAATCTATTTCAGTGTAAAATACATTTGTTCAAGATGAGGGACCATATTTAGAAAAAAAATATGCAAAGTTTCAATCACATACGTGTCTCCCAAACGCAAGTATAGCCAAGTAAATTGCTAAATGCTAACGTTTGTAATGTTCTGGTGGAAGCTGATTGGCTATCAAATAGGTTTTGAACTTGAAATATGGCCCAATGTCTCTCCAGATTCAGTATCCCTTGTCATGTTGCGTATTAATCAAGGAGAAGTTAAATGAGAACAATTTGTCAGATTCTCGACATTTATAGGATTTACAACCTGGAACAGCCGCAAATCCTGTCTCAGCCTAACTTTCAGTCAACCTAGTAACCTGGTGAGGGGTGTTTTAAGCCTCCTGACAAAACTTTACATCGTGACCTGTCAATCAGGTCAGCTTCGTGCTTAACTGTGGATAACACTTATAGTTCACAAAATCAATGCGATAAAGAAATTCACCACCTTTACATTTTGTGCCCATGAGAACAATAACTAATCATAAATATTTATGGAACATTATAAACTTGAGTTTCTGTTTTGTATCAAGCAGCAAAAAACACATTCCAGTGCCAATGATTGCTCAGGATTAATAAGACACCAGCTAGTACTCACAGGTCAAGGCAGAGTACAGTTTGTGACCAAAGAAGCACTGCCACTCCTCCCCTCTCTTATAGAGCTGCCGACATCTATCAGGAACGACCCCGTTCCACAGCCTGAAAGAACAACTCACTGTCAGTACACACAGATATATGGATCAGACGCTTCAACTTGCCGAATCTAAAGCAAAAGAAAATTCACAAGTCTAAATCCGGCTTATGCAAAGGTTTGTTTTCATAGAATCTGTAATGATTAGACAAGAGCTGCACATGTTTACCTGAGTCCTATCTTGATAGCATCTTCAGGCGAGCATGAAACAGTCTCGGGGCAATTGGGAGATCTCTGCTGTTGACTTTCGAGAAACCACCCAGAGTCCACAAGGCCTCGGACCTGAGTCTCTGCACCAAGCTGTGCCATCTGACTGGCCAGCTTGTCAATGTTCAGCAAAACACCTGTTCCGCCAGCGCTGCAAAGACAGCCAAGACACTCAATAAAAAGTTTAGCTTTGAAACTGCTATTCTAATAAGAGGTATCAAAATAACAGTGCATGCCTTCTAATGGCTGGAAAGAAAACAGAACTATGCTGCTTTGCAGTTAGGGGACGTCAATAACCAAGTTTCTATCTTGGAAGGAATGTTTACCATTACAAGGCAAGACCCTTTAAAATATATCATGTAATTTTTAACAGATGACTGTAAATGTTTTCATTGTTGGAAACAGGATACAACATTGGCTCTCTCGTGTAATCTTTGGTTGGTCCAGAGAAGAGGGTACAAAGGCTCTTGTCCACAAGAAGTCAGCGACTGAGCGTAAACACTAAAATAGCTGTGAGAAAACTCACCTTGTGCCAGCGAGCATGATGACCTTAGCCTGCTTGATTCCTTTTGGAATGAGGTCTTTGATGACCTCCTGGATGATCAGGGATCCCATAAAGGTATACTCAGCTGAAAACAAAAATAAACACATCCCATGATGGGAAGCATCAGACAAACAGAACGATAGATTAAGCACATTTCCTGAAAAAAGTAAAAAAAAAAAAAAACATTGTAAATACTAAAACACCTAAAGAAACGTACTAGCATTGATATTCCTCTCTCTCTCTTTTTCTCTGCCCTGTCGCGGCCTGGGAGGAGGAGTTGGGGCAGGCCCAGTGCCACTCCATACATCACTGGAACAGTATGGGATGAATCTGCAGAACAGGAAACAATCAAACTGGTTCGACTAACTCAGGCTGGAGTTGGCTTCTTCTGTTGTGAATTAGAAAATAGCAGCCCTGTGTTCTATGAGCTATTGATCATACAAGACCAAGGGAGGCATCAGTGAAAGAATGCATTTCATACCAATGATCTTGGAGAAGCATTTTAGATAGTACTCAAGGGAGGGTTAATATTTTCGGTTTACAGCCTACAACCTGAATGTTTGTGTTCACTCCCATCATTCTCACCAACCTCTTCAGACACAGCCAGCAGTTCTATCTATCTATCTCTACAGATTGAAAATAGCTCTAATAAAGTTATCGGCCAATATATCGGTAGGCACAAACAAAACGTATTTACTACTGTTTTATATATCTGCCATAATGTAACTTCTAATGATTTGTGTCCCTAATTCACTCTAATTCAACATGGATACAGAGATGTCCACGTAAATGGGGCCTTTCTGCATGTGACATCTCTTTGCCACAATAAGACAAACAGGATAAAGAAGTACTTACACAATATTTGCATTATGCCAGTGTGGGTTTTCCTCTGCTTGAGAGGACAAAATTCCAGTTCCTGTAAATCCAGCAGTCATAAATCAGACAGATGCCCATCTGTGTCAAGTTTATGTGAAACAAATAACACTGTGAGAGCTAACATAGGGCTGTCATTGGAAAGCATGGCTATCTGACCTACCTCTTTTTGTTTGGGGCCAACTGGATGAGCTCATTAGTCGGGGTATGTTTTGGTATCTGGAATCGCAGGTCTCTTTGCTGTAACAGCACCAACCACCTAAAAATAATGGAGACTAATATTAGACTTTCACATCAGGCACAGCGGGGGAGACCCTTGTTAGCTCATCATGGAGTACTGTGAGTAATGGAGAGGGAAAGGACTGCACCTGTAGCCTGGACTTTATAATTAGACCTTGTCAAAAAATATGAATGGTATTTATTTGTACCTGAATTGTTGATTGACAATCAATTTCTGAAATATAGTTTCTCCTTTGAATTTAAAAAAAAATGTGCATGTCAATTCTAGGGGGAGAGATTTAAAATTTAAATGTTGCAATTCAGAACAATGTGTTAATTAATCAAATTTCTTGTTGGAGAAAGTTATTTTAACCAGGTAGAATATGTTTGTTCTGGTTATGCCCACCTCTCCTCAATCTGGAGGACAATTCACATAAGTTTCTAAAATCTTTCAGTGTAACATGCAGCACCCAAAAAGGAGAAAAACAGAAGATGACGGTACAAGATGACATCCCCATCAAAATTCCAAAGGGGGCGTCACGCCAAAACAAGCTGACCTTTGGGGACTAAATTAACCAGTTGACTTTTTAAATACTCACCTTCCAGAAATAACAGCCATCGGCGGCTTCCTCTGAACTCCTTTAGGTAAAACCTGTAGAACCACAAATACACAGGGATGAGAAGATGGTGAAGAAAAACACCCATGTAGGGACACACTGCACAAGTGTATTAATAAGATAAAAATCAGATACGGTAAAAATTAATAATTTATGTCTTGCTAAGCGTTTACAGAAAAATCAGTGAGATAAATATGATATCCAGGAAATCTCACCCAGCAACAGTTCCATCATTGCATGTAACCTGGGTGTTCTGAAGGAAGTGCAGCCTCATATCATCCGTCTGTTGTCCAGCTGCTCGAGCTCCTGCAGCGCCTTCCCGTCCTGCTTCCGCTGAGCCTCCAGTGCTTCTAGTATTTTCAGTGCTTCCAGGAGTCAAATCAACAGCAGGGGATGACTGGACAGACTCACCTCCCTGGTTCCCACCAGACTTCTTTGCAGACTTGCCACCTGCTTTAGCATTACGGTTGTTCTGACACCAGATTCCCCCGAGCAAAAGCAAGACAACAACCTGGCCCAGTAACTTCATTTCTGAGAAACAGAAGCAAAAGAAGACAAAGCATTATTACTCACTCATCATCTGACTTCATACATGCATATGCACTACATGAACAATCCATGACACTAGGACAAGAATCTTTTTTAATCTTCTCCTAATTTTCAATTATAATCGTCCATATTTTGTCTTAATTGAAACCATGACTCTAACCTCTGGATATACACTTACCTTAATCAGAAGAATAAACTATGAAGATTGTTGATGATGAACCCTGGGGTCAGTCAGACAACTAGTGCTACTGGGGAGAAGTTGAGAAGTCAGAGCGCAGTGACCAGGTGTGAGAGGAGGATGCCAGTCATGAGTAGGGATGAAGCCTTGACCAGGTTTTGATGAAGCCTGCAAATCAGCAGTGAGCTTTATAGTGCCGCCATATGGATCAGATTTCCTCCCGTTTACCCTTGCTGCTCCTGCCAGGGCCTGAGATAAACTGCTGACGACACAGCGCAAGGGGGAGGTTCTTGATGGCAAGTGGCATGGAGAAAAGATAACATACGTGTCTCTTGTACATATCTGAAATCTTTGCTCACACACCCACCAACCAGCTCTCTCCCATCTGACCATGACTCAAGAACCAGCTCTCCTTCCCCCATATCGTCTCTCTCGCTTTTCCCTCCCTCCATCCATGTCTGATTGCCCATGTTTTGATTTAAACATCTACATGGTCAGCATAACTGCATAGCCTCTTTGTGTGGCATGTGACCCTCAGGTCATTGGAGCACACACCTCAAACACTTTCTGTCATGGGAAGGAATAGAAACGTAAGGTTCCCGCGTGGTCAACAACTCACTGGACCCTCTCAACGAAGCAGACACTTTAGTTTGCTGCGGCACCAAGCACATTATGCATGTTCCAAAAAGTTAAAATAAGAATTTCACAATAAAAGTGTATGTGTTACACTACTGGACAATTGCCATAACACAATTTGCAAATGAGTTTGATGTTGTTTCTCTAATTATTTATGCAGAGGATTACATTTGACATATTGTCACTGTCTCTGTTTGACAAGCCACTGTGGAATAGCAGTTCTTGCAGAATGAAAGGTTTCGTGTAGTGTGACATACGT
This sequence comes from Labrus mixtus, assembly GCF_963584025.1. Classification (NCBI taxonomy): domain Eukaryota; kingdom Metazoa; phylum Chordata; class Actinopteri; order Labriformes; family Labridae; genus Labrus; species Labrus mixtus. The sequence goes on from NC_083613.1 coordinate 10,890,657, forward strand.
ACCATTGTGTCTCTTTCCATGTGGGCCACTGTAGACTTTAAAATGATGAGTTTGGTTGGTTTTCTTCTGGCAAAGAAGGAGATGAGTATTTGAAACTGATCCATGGCTGTCTCCATGCATATTCCATAATTCCCTTTTTTGCCCAGAACACAACGAATGCATTTGATTAGTTGGTTAATTACATTCAGTGAATACATTCTTATTTAAAAAGCCCCAAATCAAAACAAACATTATCTTATTTTACATATGACTATATTGTTTGTAATACTGTTTACAGAGACCTGACATAAATCAATAAATCAATCAATCAATAATTTTTTATTTGTATAGCATCAACTCATAACAAGTGTTATCTCGAGACACTTTACAAAAAGCAGGTAAAAGACCTTACTCTTTGTTTTTTAATATCACAAAAGCCATACCATACTTATTTCTATATTACAAAGACCCAGCTTTATCCATCATGAGCACTTTAGCAAAGCAGCAAAAGTTACATTGGTAAGAAAAAACTGCCTCATTAAAAGGCAGAAATCTTCGTCCGGATCCCCGGCTCATGACATAAATGCACCAATACGACTGAAATTGATACAGTGACAAAAAGAGCAAAACTTTTATCTGGCAGAAAACTCAAGCAAATCCAGATTCATTGGTCATCAGCCATCTGCCCCAACTGGATGGGCCAAAAAGGAGGATAAAGGAGAGGGCAGAAAGAGCGAGATGGTTTTAGAAAAACAGACAGAGAAGGGGGCTCACATGTTACAATATTAATTGTAGCAGTTAGTTCAGACAGATCTACCACAGAAAGCAGTCTGCAACAATGAAGAAAACAGAAAAGTCAGCACACTAAATGTCCTTAAAAGTATGTATTGTCTGGGTAGCGCAGCAGTATACAGATAAACCAATCTGCAACAATGATCCACAGAAATCTGATTGACATGTTGGTAAAACTCATTAGAGGTACATGAATGCATTTACAGATGGAGAGTGAAAGGGGGAAACTGTTGCTCAATGTATCGCTACTTAGCCTATAGCAGCATAACTAGAGACTGATATGTCTTTAGTCTAGGTGTGTGATGGTTTATATATCTGTTTTGGAAAAAGAGAATAGGACAAAAGAGTATGCTGTATACAATTATAACTATGTAAAGATGTACTAACAAGGCAGACAGATCCACAAGGTTTGTCTGACTCCTTTGGCTGACAAATATGGTATTTTTGTCACATTTTCAAGCATTTCATGCTATTTTAGATACTTTCAACTGGGGCCAAAAAGAAAACAAAGCTACTGAAAGTATGCGAGTGAGACTGTATGCAGCTAAGCGCAATAAAAATATAGCTTTAGGTCATCACTATACTGAATTTGATCTACGGAGCTTAACAATTCTTCATTCCTTCAGTTGTCTTGAAGCAGGCACATCACCATCTGTCTTCCCAGAAATCAATGCAACAATCTGTTTAGCAGATACCTCAAATAGCTGAAAAGCGAAAGAAAGTGCTGTAAATCCTTCACCATTTTCGCTAGAATGTCACGAACACAGAGATGGCATTGCTGCTATTTTGTTTTTCTTTGATATGAGATTGGGCAGAATGATACGATTTACAAAGTGGGCTTCAGATCAATGGAGAAAAGTAAAATTGTGTTCTACATCTTCAGAGATTCAACTCCCACATGGATTAAACACGGCCACATACAGCAGAATTCAAAATAAACACTTAAATCCCATCAGAGCCATTCATTTGATTTGTCTTTTTACCTTTCATAAACAAACATTTTGCATTGCCCACGGAGGGCTCATAAGACGTGTTCATTTTCTCCCAATTTAAGGCAACACTTTGACCCCTTGTGCAGTAAAGGAGGTGTACTTTATCCCTTTGAGTTGCTATTTTTCACACCTAATCTCCAAGGTCAGGACACCTAAAGCCTGGGTGGTTCGGGCACTTTGTCTGCTGAGCATGTGTGTCATCACCAGCCTCAAGACTGAGGGCCCCGACCAGGAGCGAGAATATTTCATGGCTGAAAGCTTTAAAGACCAAAGGTCGAATCCACGAAATCCAAACGTATACGAGCAAAAGATTCAATTCAAAGAGTGGTTAAGGACTGAACAAAACCCCTATTGGCATCAAACACTCCACAATAAGACCCATCATAGGGTTGTTATCCATATCTCTTGCAGCTCCCCGTGTCATGTTGCGTGTAATTTGACAATCTGCAACAGCATCACTCTGAATCTATGCTGTCATCAGCAGTGGAGGGCATAGCTGGGAAAGAGGCCCATGATTAATAGGAGATAAGATGAAAACAAGCCTCAGGCGATAGATATGAGACCTGGCCTGAGTTACAATGCCAGTACTCTCCATTCAATCAGTAAAGATGACAGACTGGGGTCTTAGTGGGATCAGTGTTAAGTGTTGGGCCGCTGTATTATTCTACATCAGTACCAGGTGGGGTGAGCAAAACTATCCCTCCAACCAGGTGTTAAGAGGCCTCGCGTGGTAACCTTTTGCAGACTGCCCAAATATCAGTGTGATAGATGGAGAAGGGGTGGATGGCAGGAATACATGGTGTTGGATTCAGGAGGGTTGGAAGGGTGGAGGGTGATGTAACTACATACAAAAGCAAAGCTGACAAGTGAAAAGTCTGCAGCTCACTCTGCTGAACAAACCATTAGTTCTCTCTACCTCTCAAGCGTGCCAGACACACCTTCATCCACACAAAATATGTTCAGCCTCCAGTGTGAATGCCACTGACATGACCCTTTACAGTCAAAGCTGTGTAAAGGACATGTTGTATATCACAATGTAACTTTGTGCAAATACATATTGCATTATTGCAAATTACAAATTGGCAGTTTTTTCCCCAACATCAATGTTGGTCATGATAATAAATGTTGCCTTACTGTTGGTACATTTTAGGAATATACAGAGCACATTGGACAATTCATTCTAAAACTCACTATGGGGGTGGTTGTGGTTCTGTGGTAGGTCGGGGGTTCGATCCCACAGCTCCTGCAGCCACATGTCTGATGTGTCCTTCGGAAAGACACTTAACCCCAAGTTGCTCCTGCTGCTTCGTCGGTAGCGTATGAGTCATAAAATGATCATAAAACGATAAGAGGGATGCTGGTTAGCTCAGTTCATATATAACAGGAGCCCAATTGTACAGAGGCTCCATGTATTATACTGTTTTTGCAAGTTCGACTCTTGATCCTGGCTCTATTTGGTGCATGTCATCTCCCCAGCCTCTCCCCCCGTAGTTCCTGTCACTCTAAAGCTGTCCTATCAAATGAAGGGAAAAATACCAAATAATAATCTTTAAAATTAAACAAACAAAAAATAGAAATGTTAAGAATTTGGAAAGTGAACTATTTTTTTATCTTATATAACAAATCATAAATTCACAGCACAATGGCTCTGTATCAAGCAACCAATTGATCAATAAATCAATCAATAAGACAATCAATCAATCTGGTTTGTATAGCACCAATTTGTAGGAAAGGCTATATCAAGAAAGTTTACAAAAAGAGAAGTTCTAGATTGTACTCTTTGTTACACAGAGACCCAAAATAAATCCCATGAGCAAAGCACTTGGCAGCAAGTTAATTATAAGCTAAATTGAAGACTGATAAGGAGAGACAACTTGTTGGCATAAGATTGGTTAATGTGTTTGTATGCAAACCTGAGACATAACTTGGGTTGGATCACTTTCTGCACCTGCTAAATTTGCTTAACATGAGACAATGATGACAACAATACCAATATGTCAAAATCTGTTATGTATAATCTCTGCAGGGATGTACAACCTGCCGTCGGATCCCTGCTCGGTCACACTCTCTTTTTCTAATGTAAGCTTAATCTATCACTGTCCTATTCCGTCTCTTAGCCTCAGTCATTGAATCACTCAGTAAGGAGCTTACTGAGAGTGGTTTCTTTGTAAAACTGAAGGCTGGTGTGTGAACTAGTGCTGTACGCACTTCTCAGGAGATGACCTCAGCCAAAGGTACACAGTTCAGTAAACAGGTGACAGGGCCGGTCTGCGGACATCGGATAGAAGCCACTTTCTGTTGAAAGTTATTGTACTACTATTTATACGTTGGGAAAGTTACATATTGTGGCTGAAAACGTTAGCAGAGCCAGGCTCAGGTTGAAGAGCCATCTAATTTAGACCTTGCGTCACAGCCTTTATACTGTTCTCTTGCCTTTGTGAAACATTATTTTATTTTTTTAATGCCCATCTTTAAAAGTACTGGAAAAATAGCAATTATATGTCAATGTGACCTTTATGGATAAATAAAGGATTCAATATAAAAACGGTCACGGGCTCTAAATGAGGTGGAAGATGCATTCTAAGTTCAAGTAACAGCTTGAAGTTTCTTTGAGCCTCATGACACAGTGGAAGAGCAACTCAGCCTTGGAGTAATACTGAACCAACACATCACTGCACTGAACCTGTCAGTGCAGAGATTGGATACCAGTAATGAGGTAATGCTATGCTCAGCTCACACACTTCTAGAGTTCTTCAAATAGGTTGTCACACCTAATCAACAATACTACTGTTACGCAAAAAAAGTGTAAACAGCACAAGATTTGTCTTATAAGTGAACGAACATGCAAATATAAGCTCAGTGCTTGATATCTATATATTATGATTGAGTCGTCAAAGGACTAGAAAAGCTCTAAACAAGCTCATGTCCATCCAAGTGCATTTGTTGATACCTCAGGTCTTAAAAGAAATTATATACATCCCAAAACCTCTTGGGCACTGAACAATTTGGCTTAAAGACAACCACGCCAGTGAATTTGTAAGTTTGCATTAAGGCACAGCTGTGCGTCTTGCTAACATTGCGATGTTTAGTGTTAATATAGTTTAACTACTGTAGTTCAAGATCTTAGTTCTGTGTGATAACATGCTAGCACAATGTATTTGGTCATAAAACAGAATTGTTCAAATTAAAGCTTTTACCTATTATAGCAGCAGAAGAGAAGTAATTAAGATCTCACTTGTTGGATCCCTGCAAAGTAAAGACGTTTGTGCAGTTTCATTCAGTAAGCATTGAGATGTGAGTAGATAAGCAAAAATCCTGATGCAATAGTATTATAATAGGAAATTCTGGGATCATGATTCAGGCTTTGTAGACCATGAATGCCTTTCAACACAATTCAATGATTCAATCTACCGTAGGCTCTCCAGATACATAAAACTGTTAAAAAGACCTCAATAATTGTTGAGAGACTTTAGCCTGAAGTGAGTATTGAACTGGCAACATCTAAACATAAAGGACCCCTGGTTTTGGATCAAGGACTTAGAATTGTAGCTCTATATACATTTCACCTCACTTCTAAAAGATGCTGATTAAGCATTGAGCTGCCATATATTCCAATCCTGAGAACTGTCTTGTGGTCGTACTTCTGTACATGGTCTTTAAAATAGCTTGTTATTTTATGGTAAAATTGGTGCAACACGTTGTCTGTTATCACCAAATTAAATGTTGTAAATTTTGTTCTGAATAACCATCCTCAAAGACCGACCTTGAGTTGTGTCTTTTCGACAAAGCGATTGGTATTTGGCACAGTGTGGCAGGCCGTAAATATGAGATTCCAGTTGAAGTGATGTCAGCCCTTTGCATCATGTGTTGTCGTTCCACACTGAAGACATGTGGACACGTGTTCACAGCTCAGTCAGGCAACACAAACCTCAATCATACAAATGATTTATGGTGCTGTAAGTAGTCAAATATATGTGAACATGCACATGTGCATGGTATCTCTTTCAGTGCATGAATTCAAGCAAAGATAAAGGACAGCCATGATCACATTTTCAGAGCATATGACAGTATTCTAAGCATAGTCACTTTGAATGTATTTATAGGTATACTCATGCCACAGAAAAATGTTTACTGTTGTCTATTTATAGAATTGCCTGTCTGAGTGTGGTTGATTTTCAACCCATGCTGCTGCATGTGAACATTTGACCTGGATAACTAGAAGAACATTAAAAACTCAAGTGAATCAGTTTGAGTTAATGGTCCCTCAATTCTTGGAACCCCTTGTTAAAGGGTCAAGGCGATGCATTCTGTAATATGCATGCAAATGGCATGTACATAAAATGTATGGTTACATGACAGTTAGCATCTGTGTTAGTTTTATAGCCCTAGGCGGTCAAGTAGGATGAGCTCATCAGACAAATGATAATGTAATTATCTTCCCAGAAGTCAGGTTAGCACCATGCTTAGCCATATTAAAGGGGACATATTATCCCCCTTTTCCACCTTTTAAAACAGTCCCCTGTGGTCTAAATGAAACATCTGTGCTGTGTTTTGGTCAAAATATAACATGACTCAACCACCAGAGGAGGTTTGTGACCCTGTATAAACCAGCTCTCTCAGAACACTCTGTTTTAGTGTGTGTGTCTCTTTAAATGCAATGAAGGTTACCTAAATATATGTTCAAACAGCTGACTATAGTCACCTAGCGTCAGACAACTACTTTTTCTGTTGGTGATGCTAATACAATAGTTAGACTAACAAGTTGTGACTCCCTTTTCCCATATGTTTTAGGGTTATTGCTTAAACCAGCTTCAAACTGGACTTAAAGCCCCTTGGGTTTCAAGGGGCTTCAACATTCAAGAAGGTGTTTGCGTTTTAGGGGACAGAATGCTAAAAAAGAGCATATGGCTGACATAAGTTTCAATAGGACTATAAATACCCTAACATATTCAGCAATTTGGCTTGAAGGAGAAAGTCTTGTTGGTGGACTGTTTTCCCCTCCAATATGTCTGACTTGCCTGGAAAGACAACTACTTTAAATGGGTTAAGCATCAGTTAAAAAGTTATGGTGTCTTACAGCATACATCTGTCTTCCCAAACCTCCACTGTTTTGAAATGTTTGTGTACTAGTGCATTACGGATTGGAAATATTATGGTCAGACAATAAGTGAATACTATCACTACAAGACTGTCAGTAATGTGATTCTAAAGAATGAAATCTTCAAAATGCTCTTTTACTTCTCTGTTCTACATATGGGCCTTGTGCTATCTATCAGGTATTAGATACTATAATTTCCAGTAAGGCCTGCAGGATGACAGCGGGCACATATCGTAGCCAAGAACAAATACTATCTGTATCCGAAAGCTTTTATAACTCACAAGGATTTGTAATATTTGTGCTTCTGAAAATTTACAACCTCAATTATTCACGGCTAGCAAGACAGTCCCAGTTATGTTTTATTGCTCTTTTCAAATTCGTGTTGCCAATATCTTAGTCAGAGACTCAGCAGATTCCTCTGGGTGTGATTCTTAGAAAAGCACCTAAACCGTTCACATGAACTGTTGATGGCCATAGACTGCTGCAGACGTACTTTTCTGATTCAATGAAACAAAAACTGTGTCTAAACGTTTCATCCTTCTTCTTTTTTAAAGCAGCTAATATATTTGGGTTCTGACTGTGTTGTCACGACTGATTTTATTCACTGGTAATTTTGTCACACAAAATGACGCTACTACTTTATTTAAACGGTTACGCTTTGCTATAAAACTGTCAGCACTATTAATCTGGGACGGAGATATTGGATGATGATCTACCTTTGATTTGCAAAGCTGCCTACGGTCTCATGTTGCTTATGTAAAGTGGCTGACCTCCCGTGACTCTTGGAAGATAATTTTATGCCTGTGTTTTTATCATCATATAAAACAAGAAAATATTTAGTGCAGATCGGCTCATGATAATGATGTTATGACCTGGAAAATGTATCTCTGCTGTGGGAATATAGGGACTCATTGTGATCAGCAAAACTGAGCAATAAATCTATTTTGAACAGGTAAGCGCTTAGATACGTTTAGGAATAACTAAGGAATTTGGTTGCCATGGCACTGACAAAGCCCATCAGCAGTTGAACAGTAATAATGACCAATACATTCTGATAAGCTGACAACCATGTGTGTGTGCAATTAGTAAAAAAAGAGTGGCTGAACAAGACTTAATACAATGCACTGACTGTTAAGTTTCAGGTTATTCATCCTTTACGTAACGCACCAAAGACTTAATACTCACTACCATAACAAACATAGCGGGGACACCGTTGTTTCACTTGAGCTTTTACTCTCCTGTTTGAAGCTATTTTTATTGAACTGATGTCACATGGCACATTAACCCTCGAGGTCAGGTCTGATGTGCAAACCAAGTCCAGCTATAATAACTCCTCTGACCTCATGCTTTGCAAAATAGATCAGAGCCTGAGAACCGGGGTAACAGCTCACCTCTGGGAGACACTTCTGGTGCAGATATTGATGCCTGACAGATGATAATTCAAAGGAATTATTTCAGTGAATATGATGGTTATACGCCTAATTGTTAATATTTGAAACAAATGTTGAAAGAAAAATCCAAATTTAGGGGCTTTGTAGCCTGTTTGACTGTCTTGGGCTAGCCAGTGTACAGCTATGCCTGCAGCTTTGTGGGAACCTACAGTAGCACAGCATGTGCTTGGAGGGAAAATGCAAACATGCTGATATTAGGCAGATAACATGTTTCCCATGTTAACATTTTATTTGTTCAGTATTAAACAAAAAACACAAAAGAAGGTGACTGCTGACATTTATTTGACTGATACTTTTGTTACTAATTTGATACTGATACTGAAAATATACATGCAAACTAAGCAAACAACAATGAGAGCATACTTTCTGTAATGTCTCCATTTGTTTTCTTTTTTAGTCCATGTTCGAAAATGCTGTAGGAAGAAGTGAATAAACGTAACCAGTCCTAACCCTTTAGTCTTCATTTACATGCTCACCACTATTATTAGCATTAATATTATAACGTGTTTTAAATTCACCATGAAGAGTAAGAAGAGTTTCTGAATCAAAAGCAATGGCCTTCAGAAGCTATCACGTGAAACACCTATCAACTGAACCAACACATTAGACAGAGCTCTCGACTTTTTTTGTAAAATCCTCAACGTTTGCATGGTATTTTCCTTTTAATAGGCTGGTTGTACCCAGTATGTTAGGATTAACATGTGATATGGTGTTGAGGTTCTTTAATTTGTGTGATTTTATGCTCTGTGAAACAGATTTTCCCATGGGGACTTAAGAGTATATCTCATCATATTCCGTTTTCTATGTTGTTGCACAGACAGGTAGATTGAAGATGCACTGGGCGTCAATGGTGGCCAACCCCAGGTTGTTTCAATTTACATGATGTTGGTGTAGTGGTTTGTGCGCGCCCCATGTGCAGAGGCTGTGGTCGTCTGGGCGGGCGGCAAGAGTTCCAGTTTGACCTGTAGCTCCTTTCCCAAATGTCGTACCCAGCTTGCTCTCTCTCTAAATTCAGACTATATCAACTTCCCTGTCATAACACTGAAGGCACAAAAAGCCCAAAAATAAATCTAGAAAAAAAATGACATCATGTTGTTTATTTATTTTAATTTGTCGCCTATCTGGGCTCATATAGTACCCTGTAGACTATGATGTTTTCAATCTTCCTTTCTGCCTGACAAATTACCATTAAAGAATGTCATGCCTGTTAGCATGCACTACAGTCTATAAATCACTGCCTCATCTTTCCCCAATACATCAAAAGGCTACATCATGGGTACAATGGCCTTTGGTCGCTCTGTGTACAGTGAGGATAACATGATATCGACTCGGAGCAGAATGAACACTTTGCTCGAGCTGCTGAAAGGGCTAATAGATTAGGGGCCCCTAGACAAACCCCCTGTCAATCCTTCCTTCTGAGTGACCTAATGTACCCAGAACAGCTGTGTGAGGGCGCTTAGCAGTTAGGCCAGGATGACAAGCCATTGCTCAGCTTGATCGATGAACGATTACATGAGAAACAGCATAGTTTGTTGAAGGGTATGATGGCAATGCACAAGTTACATTGTGTCCTTATTACATCTTTTTTTAGGTTTATGCTTTCTTGAAGGGCAGATGTGAAATCTTTTGATAACATCTTTTTTCCATTGCCCTGCACTGGCAGATACATGATAACTCAGGAAGCCTTTTTTTTGGGGGGGGGGGGGGTATTTAAGCTCAGTTAATAATTTCTTCTAATTAATTCCCACAATTTAATTTTGAACAACAAAGTGTTATTGATGCTGCAGTTATTAATATTTCCACCTGCTTCACTAATCCTCCTTACAGCAGGTGCAGGATAATTCTCAGTTTGTATCCCTTTAGACCAAAGTTCAGCCTTTGAATAAAGTAAATCATTATATTTTTATTAGTTGCCTTAAAAGTTTGTTGAAACTCTAGCTTAAAACAAAGCTGATGGATTAACTCTTACTTTCATGTATATGGTAAATGGACTTGAGCTAGTATTGTGCTTTTCAAGTCTTCTGACTACTCAAAGCGCTTTTAAACCGCAGGTCACATATTCACACGCTGATGGCAGAGGTTTCTAAGTAAAGAGTCCATCAGTATTTACTAATCAATTCATACACATGCCGCAGTCAAAGCAGCAGGAGCAACTTGAGGTAAAGTGTCTTGCCAAAGGACACATCAGACATGTTGCTGCAAGAGCTGGGGATCGAACCCCCCAACTTTCCAGTTGAGAGACGACGACTCTACCACTGATCCTAAGCCACCCCAAGTAAGTCCTGCTCAGGAGGCTAAATAGCACGGTTGTACTCCACTGTAGGTTACAACAGGGCCATTTAGTGTTACGAACGGTTGGAAAAACAAGGGAGGTGGACCCAAGTGCAGAATAACCAAAAATATTTAATTAACAAAAAGGCCAAAGGCAACAAAAACTTACTTTCAAAAGTTCAACAAAAAACACAGGGATCAAAAACAGGGAGCCACAGAGGAGCACGAGCAAAAACTGACATTCCAACAACATACAACATACAACATACAACACTGGCAACTTACAACAAGACACAGGTGAGGACAATCAGGGCCATCACACTGGGAAACACACAGAGGCAGGAATACAAGAAACGCTGAGGACAACTACAACCTAAATCATGAAACACTAAAGACACACAGAACTCAAGAGTCTAACAAAACACACTAGAACACAGAGATACACGAGGATAATAAATGACAAAATAAAACAGAAAACACTGAAGACAAATCTAGGAAACACACAAGGGAAAAACCATGAACACTAGGAAACATTAACACACAAGGGGAACAAGCAACACTGGGATAAAACAGGGAAACTCAAACACAAAACCAAATCATGACAATTTAGCCCCCTTCCCTTTTCCCTTTACTGGCATATACTTGGTTCTTTAATTGGTTCAGTTTCTTTTTATTAACTATGCTTACAACACAGTTACATTTGCCTTAACTCTCAGAAAACGATTTAAGGACATAAAAATAACAAAACATTATTCAGATAAATTAAAGAGAAATGTGATGTTGCTCTATGGCAGGGAAACACCAGATAACTGATTTTACAGATGCTAGGTGACTTCATGTTTAACAGGTGGTCAAAGAGAAACAAGTCATTTTGAATGTACACTGAACTTAGGTTAGCAGGTAGAGTTTTACAGTTTTTTTCTCACACAGGAATTTAACAGAAGTCAAGTGGTTTATGAATCATGATGATATTGAGCAGGTGATTCTACAATTCATTTGGCAGACACTTTGATCAAAAGCGACAGATATCAGAGAGTAAATACAACACAACCAAGGATCTAAGGAGGAAACAATGTCAGTAAGTGCAAATGAACAGCTTTAAGTCCGGTCGGACACAGGAGCTGACGGACGGTGCACAGAGGCAAAACACAACACCGACAGCTGTTTTTGAGTTCTAATCAGCATCAATATATCATCCTAAAAACATTATTAATGCCCTTATTTCATTTGACACTACTGCATCTATATTTCTACCTCGTTGTTATACCTTAGTTGTTAAGGCACCAAGACTATAGAGCAGCCTGGCAATGAAATTAAATCAGTTTCAGCTTTTATAGCCCTTCTAAAGACACTGTGTGATTAAGTTATATATACTGTATAAGCAACCACCTGTCTGTGTAGCTTTTTAAAATATATTAATGATGTGTTCTAGTTGTAATTGTCTGTTTTTAGTTTTTTAATTGTTGTATTGTTGTCTGTGTAGGTTCTCAGTCATCCAGGTCATGGTCAAGACAACTGGGCTGGTTGAAGATCTTGAAGACGTTTCAACTCTCCGAAAGGCTTCTTCAGTTCTAAACTAACTGGTGGACGTAGCTAGAACTAGGACGGAGTTGTATTGTTGGTTTTAAACTAAGTATTTGGTACATTGATTTAAAAAAAAAAAATGGTACACAAATATTATCTTTATCATAATTATTATTTTTACTATTATTGTCATCTTCATCATCCTCAGGCGGACTGGCACTCAGGGCACCGATTGCAACACAAATGAGACAACAGTGTAGAGATATGCAATTTTATTTAGAAAGGTTCTGCAGTCCATGTAATGAACACTGAGCAAAGCAGTACAATGTAGGTTCTTGTAGATAACAGAGGAATGATTACTGCAATGATTGTAATCTTAGAACGTATGGACACACATGAAAGTTCATTTACAATGGGAGTAGAGTTTGAAATAAAATATAAATTTAGGAGAATGTATGTACACAAAATGAGTCGACACAAGTAGGTTAGACACGTTGTGAAACATAAATTGCAGCTTTGCAGCCCAGTTGTATAGCATTTTTTAGAAGCCAGTATCCAGGTATCTAAATCAAAAGGGAAAAAAGCAAACATAGTTTAAATTGGAGTACTTTGAATGGCAATCATAAAAACTGAAGAAAAAAAAAAAACAATGAATAAAAAACCAAAGAAGTTAACCACATAAACATGTGTTTTACATTTATTGAAGTCGATTTAAAGGACAAATATATAATATATCTACTGAATGAAATCATAAAATGACCTTACTACATCATCAGACATTAAGGAAACATGCAATGTTGAAGTGCTGGCTTCTCTGACAACAACGCCACAGTCAGTATGTCCTCCTAAGTTTTTATTTGGGTCTGGATTGGTTTGTTTTTGTTTTGATTACAGAAGTAGGTGGCCACCCCTCACGGCTGTTTTTCCCCTCGCCCTCGGTTTGCCAGGCAAACAGCAAACCAACAGATGTTGCAATGATGAAAGCGGGCAAGCGAACTAGTTCAGAAATAACTGGTTCCACCTGACCTAAAAAAGCCTCTGCATTTTTCTAATAAGCTCCATGACCAGAAACGTGGTAAAATGAGGATAAATATTGGAGATGCTTTTAAAAAAGAGAGAAAGGTTTCAAGACTGATGCAGAGCCGACTAAACAAGTAAGCATCTGTGTCAGCAACATGGCAACCTGGGTGCACATCGGCTTCTAAATGGTTTGAATTTGGACTGCAGTACCAATTTGAAACACTAGGTGTCAGAGTTACACATTTTTCCTTAAACTGAGCACTTTGAACAGATTGTAGTGAAATGAGAAAGAGAGTTTGTGATGACACCTAATAGATACCAGTGAGCTAAATCTACATCACCAACAAAAGGTAACACATCAAGCACAGAGATCAAAGTTATTATTAACAAACCAAGTTTCAGATTAAGATTATAAAATATACTTACTGATTCGGCATCGTGTTCCAATCCTGTATCATGATGTTCCATCTCATCATCTCTGAATTCCTTTATTACCTATTGAAATATATCAGAGGATGATTTATTAGAATTAATATTTCTTTCAGGTGTTTGTAACACTGAAATCATTTCAACAAAGCCCACACACTTTTTTTGATTCTTTAAAATTGATGAATACACACTTTGATTGACCTTCTTTTTAGAGTATCTATCCTGAAAAAGTTGAAACTGCCATTTCTTCACAATGAACTTTGTTTGTAATAAGGACAGTCATTTATTTATTAGCCATTTGACCTCTGTCCCTTATCCTTTAAGAGCACCGGATTTCTCTACATTTTTTGACCCAGCACTCGCTTCAACCTTTTTACTACAAATGATTGTGTTTCCAAATGATTCAATGTCTCCAAAAAAAGAAAGATACAAGCTGAACTGTAATATAGCCCAATGACAAATGTTTACCTAGATAAGTAAGGCCATTTCTACATGTGGTAATATATACATAGATATGTTATTAAATTGTAAATAAAATAAGTAGATAAAAAACAGTATATTTACTGTTTGATAAAACGGGACAATTCTTATCTCTTAGATGCATTAAGAACACATTGAGATCTCACTTGTGCGGCCTCATTCAGAGTTGGTCTAGGATGCATATTGATGCTTTCTTTCTGCAGTGCGTGTGCAAAGTTTCTTGGACTCCCTAGTCTCCATCTCCAGGGAAACAATGACGTTGAGTGACAGTTCACCGTCATTATCTCATGATTTAAAATCTAACCGCTTGAGTAAGTTTGAGTTTTTTTATTCCTCATGTCATTACAAGCATGTAAAAACAAAGTCTATGTAGCAAAGAGATCTATGTACGAAAATGTCAAACAAATCCTGCCCTATATTAATTCAGTGAAGGACAACAAATATTTTTTATTTTTCAATTTGGATGATCCTGTTTGTGGAGGACAGAAGAGTTCCTGACAGCATGTGGAAACCCGATGTTTACTAGAAGTTGATCATGCTTTATAATAATGCAACGGAAAGGAAACAAGCTTATATAACATTGATCTTTGAGTCTGCTTTTCATTGTTAATAGACACTGGAGTGAAGATCATACAGTTCACGGATAATCTGAATAGCTATAGAATAAAATATGACTTTTTTCATTGTTTTATATGATGTTATTCTATCATGTCAACACTAACTGTATATCCAGCTTGTTGACATCAGCCCATGTCTTATGACTCATTATCTCGGCTGCAAGTCTTCATCACTGTTTCAGAATCAGTTCATATTGTAGGTGGGCTATATAAATGTTTGGATGTAAAGAAGGAAAGTGATATTTGATAAGTAGTGGTCACTAGACACAGCCAGATGTGAGCAGACACACTGGCTTCTTTTTGATGTAACCTCATATTTGTTTCTGTGCTAAAACAATATGTGGACTCAGCCTGGAGAACAATGCCATTCTTCAGGTACTCTGTTTGAATAAACAATGCTTCCTTCCAAAATGTGTATTCACACAGACACATGCACACACATAGTAGAATACCTGATAGCGCTAGCTTTCTAGAAACCTTACCTTTAAATGAGAACGTCTAGCTCTCTTTCTAATATTGAATTGCTCTCCTGGACAACACAATTGTTCTACACATATTCATTGTATAGTTCAGACACTTTTTTGTTTCTGTGCAACACTAAACAACAAGTCATATATCCACAATAACACACAACACAGAGAACAGTGTGAGTGATAAGAGTTATATAGAATACGGTGGCTGACTCACCTGTAACAGTTCAGTGTATCTCTCAGGGTCCTTCTCCATCAGAGCTCTTATTTGGCTGTTGTAATGCTCTGAAATACTCTCCTCCACCGCCACAGTGCAGGCCATGGCCCCCTCTTTTCCCAGGAGTGCGCTGGATGCACCTGAAGTAAATTCACAGGCAAAAAAAAATACATCATTTTGAGACGCTATTTTCAGAAAGAATGCCTAACTTAATATAGTTTTAAAACTGTTGAAGACTACCTAGGTCAGGGGTGGGCAAATGGCGGCCCGGGGGCCACATGCGGCCCCCATCAACCCTCAATGTGGCCCTCAGGTCAATTTTTACATATCAATGAATTGGAAACATGAAGAAAATGTGACAAAATCTGCCATGAAATCATGAAAACCAGAAATACGTCCATAATAATATTTGATCACTGGTATATGTTGAGTTAAATTTGAGACATAATTGATTTTTTTTTATAATTGATTCATAATTGATCATTTTTGTATACTACAATGTGTCCCTTTGGCAGGGAGAATTAATTGAATGTGGCCCTTGCCGTGACCAAAGTTGCCCATCCCTGACCTAGGTAGATAGTACTCAGACACAGTAACCTGCTATAACCTCTATGTTGCAGAAATGCAACACAAACACTAAGGATTGTTTGCATTCTCCTGTAGCAGATGCAGATGTTTTCATCTTATCTTTAAACTTTAAAAACCTGGGGGAATTGCTAAAGGGATGTACACACCTAATACAAACCCAGCAATGTTCCAGAGGGGTAACAGTGCTGTGGGACGAACTCTGTTCTCAGCCAGAATTTCATTGAATTTCTCAAGATGTTTCTTTTCTTGATCCCACATTTCCTGCAAAAAAAAAAACAAAACAACAACATGAAGATTGACAGTCATAAATCCCACAGTTAAACTCATGCCATGTCTTCTGTTGAATCAATAAACTGCAACCAAACATGATACATCGTGTCTGCTGTGTTTGAGCTTGACTGAAGTCCAACACTTGACTAAGTAATATCAGAAAATACTTTTAAAGGCATATACACAAATGTCATGTTCTACACCAAAGCAAGGCGTCAAACGTTGACACTTCACATACCTGAATGAGAGGCCCAGTCCTAGATCGACCCAACACCGCCATCTGACCGGCGTAGATCCGGTTGGCCCCGTACTCACCTGCATGGTCGACCCGCAGCATCCGGTCCAACATCTCCTTCTCCTCACTGTCGCGTGGGGGCGGGAGCACACTGTAAGCGCGTGAGCTGAGCTGCAGAGCACCTGAACACAATAACAGACACGTGACAACATTTAACACATGAATAAATTATCTATTTACTCTACAGGGCAAAAACATATCCACACAGGACGCTCAAGCATCCGCTGTTGTTACCAATAAAAGTAACTCAATTCTTCTCTTGGATAGTTTTTGCCTTAAAATAAAAGTGCCATGTGTGTGTGAAAAACTGTTCTGTGTGCAGTCACTGCATAACTATAAGTACTGATATGTTCATAACTAAGTACTGATATGTTCATAACTAAGTACTGACATGTTCAACATGTGCTGAAGAAAGTTAAAGTAGCCTAGTGTTAGCAACTATCAGCTAACACTCTGTTATGAAACATGTCATTTTAACTTGTTTTTCCTGACACATGCTACAACAATAGAAGAACGACCAGCAGTAATTAGAATATATTCACCATGACATTATAGCTACATGTAAATAAAAACCAGATTAGATCTGTGTTTTTAGCATTTTTGCAGAATAGCTATTAGCTTTCGCTGCTTCAGTCAAATATATAACTTACCTCTGCATTTTAAACACTGGCGAATCATCACTGGACCAATACAATTAGACATTTTTAATACAAATGTGTTTGTGCCCCTTTGCAGGGCAGTCACTTGTGATATAACCTGTTGGTGCGCTGACGTGCGAAAATTGTCATTGAAGATTTTAGAAGGTGGATTTGGCGCAGACATATGACGTAATAGTGTTACGATTTTCACAACACTGCCCCGCCCCCTTTATATAATCCCTGGCTTCTCTTTTCCCCCTCATTGTAGATGTTATGCATCTCGAAGATGCGGACCATTGCACAGCATAAACACATACATGCTGTGACGTCATGTAGGCCTACTTTTGTTTTTTTAATGGGTTTATGTTGTTACATTTCTGTCACAGTAGACACAGAGCTGCTTGGAAAATATACAAATAGAATAAAATCGCCTTTAATATGGAGTTTTCTACCTTTATAAAGTTTTGAGATTCAAGCTTAAGAACTTATTGGTTCAATGTGAATGGACCTGTGCTTCTATTTAGTCTATTAAAATATATATATAAATAATGTGGCAGTTGATCTGTTTTCACAAATTTTAGCTTGAGCAGGACCAGCATTTGCAATAAATAGCAATCTGTTTCTCTAATCTTCACTTTAAAGACTTGAAGATATTTTCTTCAAAGGCTCATGCATATAGGGCCTAGTTGTTGATGTCGAATTTAGACTACAATTGTTTAGGGTTAAAGTAAACTTTTAACAACAACAAAAACATTCCTTACTTCTAAGTTTAAATACGGAGCACTTATCATTCTTTTTTCTTAAAACATATGAAATAATGTCTTAAAATATGCATTGCATTAATCAGAAGAATCTATTCTGATGTATAATCATAGTCTCCAACTTCTTATGGGTCACAAGATTAGGATTCTGGACAGGTCACAAGTCTATCACATTTCTATAATACAACACAAACAAACCCACACTTAGCAGGCAATTTAGATTGCACATAGTCCACCTGACCTAAATATTTTTGGCTTGTGGGAGGAAACCAAACTTTAAAAAAAAAAAAAAAAGAAGTAAATACACAAAATTACCTTTTGGCCAGACATTCTGCTTTTCTGTGTCAAACAAATCAGAAGTGCACATTTTGTATAAAGCTGTTATGTAAGACCAAAGCTGACAATAAGGCAATAAAGCAAAGAGGTGAGGGAGTCCGAGGAGCAAACAAAGTACATGTGGATGGTCTACAGATGGCAGTGCTGCATCTGTAAAACCCTTCCAAAACTCCAGTTCCTCCCAATTTTCACAATAAACCTAATTTCAATCAAAACTGTGTCACTACAGACCCTCTCACAGAAAGTCACCTAGCATACAGTGTTTGCGTTGAGCCTCTTAATTTTCACCACTCTCTTTTTTTTAAATTTCATTTAGTTGCCTGTATAACTCCTGTTTTTAAAGGGCAGAAAAAGCACAAGTGTTTCAGTAAAGCATATAAAATA
Organism: Labrus mixtus; assembly: GCF_963584025.1. Lineage (NCBI taxonomy): Eukaryota > Metazoa > Chordata > Actinopteri > Labriformes > Labridae > Labrus > Labrus mixtus. Next base: position 10,909,269 of record NC_083613.1, read on the forward strand.
GTGGTGGTGTCGTGGGACGCAGGAATCTGTGGAATGATGGGATTGACGGCTGTAGAGCTGTGATGGTCATAAGTTAACAAGGCCAGGACGGTGAATGGCGGGGTGTGTCGGTTTCTCTGTGTGTGTGTGTTTTTGTGGTGAGACACCGGTTATGTGTTTCCCTATCTGTCTGTCTGACTGTGGGTGGCTGTGCTTAGGCGGCTGCATATCAGTTCATTCGGGTTGCTTTTGTGTTCTCTGCAAGTGTGTCGGTCTCAGGTGAAAGCAAGGCTTGATTCACAACTGGGGCCCAAGAGCCTCAAAAGCCTGAGGGTCATTGTGTGCCATTAGGTTTTATGTTCAAGAACATGAGAACATTTTTAGAGAATTTGCTCTGCTTACGCCTAATATCGCCTGGGATCCTCATTGAAAACATATCCGGTAAAGGTGTCCTGTGTCACAGTTTAGTTTCAAAGGCGGCACTCCACTAATTTAATGCACAAAGTGACTCTCCCTGGGAATTACCAAGTTAAAAACAGATGTCTTCTTTGGCGTTGTAGTAAGCTCTCTGAGGGTTAAAGAAAACAATCATGATGATGACGTATGGGAAAGAAGGGTCCAGGGTTGCTCAAACGATTTGGCCTCAGCTTCTTGTTTAGAACTTTTTAAACCTTTAATATCTTTTTTTGTTTGTTTGTTTTTTTTACTATTTTGGACAGGTTGAACACAACATTGACATTTTCTCCCATTAATTTAACTTGTTTACAAGTGTTGTGTTCTGAACAGAAGTTACAAATAACCATATCTGGAGTCATGTTACCAATCACCTGATGAGTAAGTAAATAATGACACTTTGTTTCTTAGCTATGTTTGTTACCAACAACTTGTGAAAAGATATTTTGTTCTTTAGCTGCAAATGGTCCTTTTTCATCACATCTCGCCCTGTGTTAACCATAGACTGTATAAAACGTTGATGTAGTCTCAGTGATGCCTTTGACCTTTGAAGCGCGACGATGGTGCTCGCCATATTGGAAATGTTGTCTCAAACTGTCAACCTAGCAACAGCCAAAGACCCTATAGTTTGCCACTCGATGTTAACCAGCTTTTATCTACGGTGTGTTGTGAGTGTTACGGGCTTAAAGAGCTGCCTGCTGCGGCAGAAAACAACTCATTGACTCGGAAACAATGAATCAAAACACTAAAGTTGCAGGCCAGTCAGTTTAACAATGACTTGAAACTTGCTTTAAACACAGAGGGTGGCTGAAGTTGTAGGTGATAATTGTGAGTGGGTTCAAGACTACAATTGACATTCTTATATTACGTGTTACATATTTTTCTTTTTCACCACTTGATATTGGCTTCTTTACAGGGTTACTTGTAACCCCATGAACTCTGTTGATGGGCAGCCTTGACTGATTGGCCCTTGAATATTTGCTGTGCTCACATGGGGCACATTTCTAATTATGTTCCAGAAAACCCGGGCACAGCTAGATTTATTCCAACATAGAAATGGTGTTAATGGGTCTCTTGACTTAGTTGCCATTTATAGACTGCTGTTTAAGGTGTAATTCATTAAGACCAAAATGTAAACACGCAGTGCACAAAGGTGGGGGTTGTAGGTGATATGGTAATGCAATGAGGTATGTGTGTGAGGACGTACCTGAACATAATTTGATTCACTGTGTATGAGGCTGGGGCTTGGTGTCTGTGGATACAAAGAAGTGTGTGGCAGACGTGGTTTTGGAAGGAAAACTGAGCCGTTTGACAGAAAGCCTTTGCAGAACAGACTGACAGGTGCATCTCACCCCAAACAGCAAATACTCGCTCTAAGATTAACAGATATATGAAGTAACCAACAGTTGGGTTGACATTTTGGTGGAGCAATTGAAAAAGGGAAAGGCTAAAAGAAAGTGCAAGTGCTCTGACTCTTTAAGGGTTTTTTTGACTGATGAGTAGATAAAGAGAAAACCACAGAGCTGGAGAAAAAGTGAGACTGGCATGTATGTGTCTATGAACCTGTATGTACTATGTGTCTATGACTGTGTTTGTGTAATGTTTGCATGCATCCATGGACCTGTGTGTGTCTGCACACCCTTGCTCCGAGGCTCTGGTCAGACAGTGCATAGCTGTGGTGGGATCCAGGCTAAGCGCCTCTAGACTACAGTGAGTCAACAATGTCTGCTCTCACTGAGCGGAGACATGATAGGTCTTGTCTCATTTGGTCCCTGACTGTGTGGTGGGACACCCAAGATTGTGTTTGTGTGTGTGTTTGGTGCGTGCTTTTAAGTCAAGTTTGTTTTTTCGAGAAGCAGAATATATGACAGCAACATACGTCAGTGACTTTGTTTACACACAAAACATTGTCCTTAAAAATCCCTTCTCAATTGTCAATAAAAAAAAGAAGATACATGGTTAAAAGCTTGACTAGCAGCGCCATGCTCATCACCAATCCAGTCCTGGCTGATATTTTGTTTTTGGACTAACATCTATTTCATCTTAAACTGGAAACTTTGAACCTTTTTGTGGAATTGGCCCTCTTGTGTATGTTCTTCTCACACAGTTATTTTATCAATTCAAGTAGTTTACATGTAAATACTCGTATTTCTACTTTTATCTTTGAGATTTTAGTTGTTGCTGTGCGGGACCAGAATGTTTATAATATTTTTCTCTAAGTTTGAGCTTTTAGTTAACACAAACATCCAACCATATTTTATGAAAATAAGTAAAATTTCTTTAAAACGAGTAAAGTTACATTACTTTAGTTTTAGTTATATTGCAGGTGACTAGCAATCATTGGAAAACGACATAGTAAGGGCGCGGTCACACTGGCGATCCGTACCGTATCTAAGCACGCTTCACCCCTAAAGTCCAGTTCGTTTGACCAGTGTGACCGCTCCGTGCCGTGCTCAAGCACAGTACACTTCCTTGGCCCTGGCACGCTTTGGAAAGCTTTGGCTCGGTACAGTTCATGCAGGAGCACTCGGGTACAGTCTTTATTATGAAGACATCCAGAGTGTTCTGTCTGTATCTGACTAAAATGACTCAAAGTAAAGACACAAAGCAGCAGTCATGTTCTCCGATGTGCGGACGCAGACTCGACCGCGTGTCTCTTTTATCGTGCTTGAGCACAGTACAGGACAGCATTGCCAGTGTGACTGCTAAGTGTTGAAGCAGTTGTAATGCTTTATAGTTTCTTAGCTGAAGCTGACACCCATGCAATAAATACATATTTTCACTGAAGTCCTTATGATGGTAAATTAATTTTAAGAGTTAAATAACTGTTATAAATCCCTAAATGTAATGCTTGGTGATAGTAAGGTAAAAAAAATAATAACATTATAGACACTTGGATTCACCCATCTGGAGAAAAAAGCACACTGAGCTCCACTTTTCTATGTTTGCATGTGTCTTACAAAGTATTATATTTTGAAATGTCATTTTGAATTTGTCTCTGTAAAAGTATACATTTTGTTCATTCAATACCCAACTTGAGAATCAAAGCATTCAGTTGCATAAAATGCGACCACCATGAAATCCCTTAAAGGTGGAAGTTCAAGATCAGCAGCAAAAGTGTCCTTAGATGCCCTTAGATAGGCTGTGTGTTCTCACATCTAGAGCTGCATTTGCTTTTGTCTCCTTTTAGAGCCAGGAGGAGCGTAGTTGATATTGATATACAAAAATGGGTTTGGCTGCTCTTGACGGTATAAATTCTTTAACTGCATGGTATTCCCCTGCAAAACAACAGTTAATCATCCCACATTGTTCTAAAACTAGTTTGAAAAAGAAATTAAAGTTATGCAAGATTGTTTGAAAAAGCTAACCATTTTATGGTTTGGTGGTATCCCTCTGGAAAAGGCAAGATGTCTCGTAAAACTTTACAAAAAAAGAGAAAAATTAAATTCACCAAGTCTCTAACCCTTCACCACCTAACCCTTTTTATAGATGGTTGTCCGAGATTGAAACCAGAGGAAAGTGATTTCTCCTCTATTATTGAATTGTTTACTCTCACAAATCTATCTTGTGAACCATACAGACCTAGTTTAATCACACTCTAAACCGCCAGTTTTCATGGACACTGGAGAGTGTATTTAGCTGCGTCTGGTACAAGTTAAATGGCCCTTGTCTGTCTGGTACTATTCCTTGCAGTGATATTTTTTATACCAAATAGATGGGAGATAATGTTTAAATCTGTTCCTTATTGTGGGGGAGTTGAAAACCTATGCAGGTTCAGGCAATCCACCTGACGACACCTAGAGAGATTTCTGAATGAACCACTCAGGTAATAACCTCTTTTTAGATAGGAAGCCAATAAAGAAAAGGCATGCAGGTCACCTGACACAAGACTATTTAGAGTGAGCATGTAAACAAGCTTAGGAAAATGAGTCAAAGTACAGCCTTGTCAACAGAAATTAGATTCAACTCAGTAGCAGGCTGAGACACATCAGCTAGTATATACTGTATAAAGTAAGTGAGTTCTGTTGGAGAATTGGAGGTGATGCCCTTGAGGAGAAACTGCTAACTTCTAAATGAAAGGGTCATTTCTTAAATCTAACAAAATATCTTCGTGGTTTTAACATTTGCACTGATTTTGAATCCCCAAAGCAGATACTTTTAGGGAAACAATCCATTTAAAGGGTGTGATGACAAACCAAGCAGCCTTTCATTTATGAAACCTATCATTTAAATAGTATTTCCTGTTAGCCACAGGATGTGGCTCTCGGTGCTTTGCCATTCAGGCCTTTGCTGTCCTATATGGATTTCCGGAAGTGGAGTTGGTAGTCTTTTATTTACAGAGCGTAAACTGTTAGTTACACAAGGGTGTGTACATACTGTTGTACAAATGGCCTTGGAACAGAAATCTGAGTGATGTGTGCTATATGTTACTACTGTGGAATGCTGAATTTAAATCAAGGATATATTTGGTGGAGAGTATAAAGCTTTGTAACTAATGTCACAACCTTCTTAATATTTTAGCAAAATGTTATCAGTTAAGTTTTTTTGCACGTTAATATGGAGTCCAAGTACAAGGAAAAATAAAAAAATAATAATTGGCTTTATCATCAAGGTTAGTTTGCCAATTAGGTGATGCTTCGAATTTCTTTGTTTTTGATATTGTGAAACAGCCAAGACTCCAGAGAGCACAAAAAGGCTGGTAGCAAGATTAAAGTCATCAAATAAGAAGCAAAACAGGCAAGCATTAAGCTGTGGTTAAATTCAGTCAGAACATTGAAATATTTTATAACAAAAGAGCAGGACGGAAAAAAAATCTTCTGGTCATCACTTCGTCATTTTACCACATTGTACTTATCCCATTTGTTTTCCACCTTGGAAAGGACAATGTTTTTACAGCATGCAGGGAGTGTATGATTCCATTACAAATGTCATAACCACAATCTTGGCCTCCCCCTCAGTTTTTTGGGGTTATTTTTAGAAGGGTTTGGGCCACAATCCTCAAGTCAAAAGGCAAAAAGTTGTTTTCGTTGATGCTCCTCTTACCACTTCGGTGTGGTGACTCGTGATGAGCTGGTGCCTTCATACGTCACAAGAGGCCAGAGTGAGTAGGAGTAGGCTCCGAGCTCTATTAAGGGGGGAGCCAGTCACACGAGTTATTGGGCAATGAGTGCAGGGGACTGTCCAATGGATTCCACTCTCTGCTATTTTAGGATTGCAGCAGGTCTGTTTTGAGTTAAAAGAAAACCCACAGTATCCTATTAAGCATTATAAAGTAATTGGGCAGTGTTTACTCAGAAGGCCTACAGTGTTAAACAGGGGCTCCTGAGTCTCTGCAGATGCTAAACTAGCTGTGGATGATAGAAGCATAGATAAATTGATGGCTAAAACCATGCTTTATGGTTGCATGAATGGATCAGAAGAAATGACTGATGGATGGATGGAAGAATTCGAAAATGGATGGATAGATGGATGGATGGATGGATGGATGGCTGGATGGATGGATGGATGGATGGATGAATAGATGGATGGTGGATGGATGGATGGATGGATGGATGGATGATGGATGGATGATATGTGAATGGATGGATGGATGGGTGAATGGATGGGTGGATGGATGGATGGATGGATGGATGATGGATGGATGATATGTGAATGGGTGGATGGATGGGTGAATGGATGGATGGATGATGGATGGATGGGTGAATGGATGGATGGGTGGGTGAATGGATGGGTGGATGGATGGATGGATGGATGGATCAACCCTCACGCCAGCTTTTTTTAAAATCTGCACTAACCTCAAGTGTGTTAAAATAAAAAGCTAAACGTTTTATGTTTTGAGGTTCTTTTTCCATCAGTTACGTTAAACATAAAAAAACATTTATGTTAAGCAATAGGCTACGAGTTGCACCAGAAATTAAACAGAAGTGTCTAGCTATGATTTCTTGCCTGCAGCTGCAAGCATCCATCCATGCTGTGGTTAACTGGCCCACATCCAGCATCTCCACTTTATTTAGAGGTCTCTCCAAACCCAGTTGGACTGTGGCTTGGTCAGCTGTGTGAGGCACAGGCAGGTCAGACCCAACCAAAACTCCCAACTGACTGACAGATTGAAGTACAGCTACCCAAAGCTGTGCCTGTAAAATGAATTTAGTCTTCAAAAATAGGCTGTGTGCAAGTTTTGCTGCATCATTTGTTTTGTGCTTATTCCGGGAGTTAACACTGGTATTTGACATCTGAAACACAGAATCTAATCAACTTTTTTTATTTTGTACAAGGTAGTTTATATTTAATATTATGACATGAGGAAGAAGATGTTTTTTTTAACATTGGAACAATAAAAACCTGGCTACCTACCAAAAGTTGTAATTTCACAGAAAAATGTAAAGCTCGTTGAACATCATGAACTATCAGAGGCAGTGTGAAGAAATACAAGTGACCTGGTCACCAGAAGAAAATACATCAAATAATACTGTCGGCACTTCTTTATGGACTTTTATGCAAAACCCACATTTGCTTTCAATCACTGTCTTTTTACTAAAGAGGAACTAGATATGACCTATGACTGCAAACACGGCATGACCTCATCAAAAGACTTTTTTGATTCAAACTTGGCATACATGTGACACATTTTGAAATAGCTAGCACATGATGAAACCCAAAAGGAAGCAAATAATAAAAAATAAAAAAATTTGTTTAAAAAAAAATGCACAATTTTAATGCTGACTGTTCTGTGCATTTCCTCTTCTTTATAGTGAAAATGTCACAATAGGTCATTGAACTCATAACCAAGACGCTCACACGATTCATCATATTATAAAAAAATAAAAAAAAACTTTATGAACAAATTGGGACATATTTGAACTGTTTTCTAACCATATGACAGTTTCATCTCTATTCAGGGGAAATCATTAACTGATGTTTCATTTCTTTACGAACTTTTAACTTTTAAGCATTAAACAAGCACACAAAAAATAGCTAACATTAAAGTGTTTTACATGGTTTGACTGAGAGTGGGTGCTTCAAACCTATCCAGCACAGTCTTTCCTCTGGTTGGCTGTAATCCCGCGTGTTTTTTCCTCTGATGGGTAATCAGAGCACAATCTCATCCAGACACCTTCTAGTTCCAAGACAGTTAAGAAAATGTTGGGAAGCCATCCGCTGTCTGAGAAGAAAATGAGGATCTTTCCTTTGTCTGAGGTTTAGAGATGTTTGGTTGAGATTAGTCACGCAACCAACAAAAAAACAGCAATTGTCTTACTGGAGTCTGCTAATGTTGCAATACAGAAATACATTCAATTTTCTGAAAGCAAACGCTTGGTTTGGCCAAGTTTATAATTTTTCTGTTGAGCTTGGTCTTTGTGTTATTTCAACACTTTTGGGAATTTCACTATCCCTAGCCCCGGTGTAGCGCCGTGCTTGCTTTGCGTATCCTCTTAACACAACAGTAGAAGTGATTGTAGGCCACGAGAAATGGGAAAATGTTGGCTGTTTCATTAAGTTTTAATGCTATGGTAATCTAGCTAGCTGCTGCATGTAGCTTTATATTTGCTGGAGTGGACTGAGGATACTTTGATGCACAGTCTAATGTTAATCAAGCTGTTAAAGTGAATAATGTACTTCTGTTTCAATTCCTTTAGTGTGTATCAAGCTGAGATATTTGGACTTCTTATGAATGATACCTCTGCCAGTGCAGTAGGGTGGTAAATACTTTTACACTCATATCACTCACAGAGACATGTGAGACGGGTCTGAAGTCTACAGAGGGAACAGACGCACACAGATACACACATACAGTCCTAACCGGGTGTCTTCCTCTTAATATCTAGAGAGCTTGCACAGTACAGCAGTCCTGCTGACAGACAGGAAGCAGGTCTGAGTCAAAGGTTAGTCTCGGCTACAGAACGAAGCGGTGGGCACAAACTAAGATGGCTCTTTGGATAAAAGAGGGAGGGAGGAAAGCGGAAGAAAGAGCCCAGTTATAATTGCTTGCGTGGGCTGACACATCAGAATTTACAGGCGGCACTGGAGCTGCTCCACTCATTTAAGATGTTATTTAAGAGCTAAGAGAGAGAAAAAAAAACATAGAAGAGATATTTTGTACGCTTGTTTCTTAATCTGTTTTTGGCCCCTCCCTTTGCTTTGGTGTATCTAAATTTGTCTCCTGTTGCTCAAACGTCAGAAGCCAAAATGACACCATTATTTTGACTAGACTGTTTTTCCTGCAGGGAGAGAGGCCAGAGGAAGTGTAGGTGACCCAGACTGGTTAACCGCCGCTTCGGCCACGGGTTGGCTGGGGCACTGCCTCCCCCACAGCCACCCTCTGCATCCCATGCCTGCCGGGGCAACATTACTACTACTATACACCATGACCACATATGGCCCCGCTCCAGAGCCAGCCGCCCATCAGAACCTCGCAGGGTGCCCCCCCCCCCCCCCCCCCCCCCCCCCCCCTCCAGTGTAAACAGTCTGGCCGTCGACTCGCACGGAGCTCATTAAGAATCATATTTACAGGCCAACATGTGTATGTTTGTGTGTGTTAACCCATCTTGGGCCTAAACCAGCAATTTTGCACAGCCCTTGCTCTTCATTGTATGTACAAAACTGTGCATTTGTTTTGTTTTTGTGCTACTTTTCTCCATAGATTGCTACACCTCTGACCTCAAGCTGTCTGGGACTGATCAACTGAAGGGGCTTGGCTTACAGTCTGCAATGAAGTTTATTCTTGAGGCAACACAGGAGATACCACACGATCCTTCCTCCTATAAAAAACAACAACATAGAATTTGTTTGCCCGTATACCAACAACGTTGTTCCCGTTGAGACCATAGTGCACAGGGCCCCTTTCGAGAAAAGTTCTCACACACCAATAAAAATGTCCTCCGGGATACAAGCAGCAGATGTTGACATCTTTCTTATGTTGATTAGAAAACACAAACACACTCAACCACAGAGACGCAAGTTTGTCAGCTGCGTGAGATTACACAGTATATTTGGAGCGTATTATCTGGGACACAAAGGTGTCCAGTACACACTGCGGGATTTGTTACAGTCATACACATACACTTAAAAACACCACCCACCCCATTGGTTGTGGTACACTGCTTGAGGTGTTTCGGACCATTTCTTAGTCGTACCAACACTGAACTCAGGCTGTGGGACTGAGACATAACACAACAGAGGGTCAAACCATTGGATGATTATTTCTGTTTAAAACTGTCTGACAGCTACATTTGGGTTTACTACACACATTTATTTTCATTTAATCTGCCATTGGTTAATGTTGAATTCAGCCGGACAAAGTTTTGGGGTAGATGATTTCTGACCTTCATACCACAACTCAAAACAAAGAACAACCACCACACATCATGTCAAAATATTTATTTCTCACCAAACTTCTTACCATAGTAACAGTTCTGTCTTCTTGTCTGAGCATCACAACACATTCAGATCCAACTTTTAAAAAAGTAAAAAAATTCACACTCAAATGCAATCACGCGTCAAGTTACATAATTCATTTTGCACCATGAGGTAGCTGAAATGCTGAATGAAAAAAAAGCCCTCACAGTAGGAGCCTGGAGGAGAGGCATGAAGTGATGAGTCATATTTTAAAAGAATAATAATCTAATATTTGCACATGGCGAGACACAGGACCTGGTGGTGGTCTGCCTCTCTGCCGAACTTTCCATGTTTCTTCTCTGTGGTGATGAAGGAGTTGGTGTACAGACGGTGTCATACTTTCCTGCGCAGCTGCAGCGCTGGAGTTTTCCCTTGCGTCTTTACCAGAGTGACCATCATGATTCTTTTTAGGAGACAACAAAGAACTTTATGCAAACGTACTCTTGTTTTTGTGCTTTAACAGTGTGGAGATATGTCCAAAAACTGATTTTCGTGTGTCATTAACACTAGTATATGTCCCTGTTAATCCCTGCTTTTGACCTGGTCAACCTTGCTCACTTGCTGCTACACTTTTGACATTAACATTAACAACTTACTGTAAGTGTCACTGTCCTCCACCATTAGCTTAACTATCAAGTCTCTCATATGCCTTATGCTCTTTCTCTAACAGAAAGGCCACAGAGTTTCAACTTAACTCCTTTCTAATTTAACGTGGCACTGTGACAAAGTTGCATGAGTTAACATTTTCCACTTACACTGCAAGTTTCAATCCAATAGGATGACTAATTAACCCGATATATTCTCTTTGCTTCCTGTATCAGCAAGTTTTTTGCAATAGTTAGAAATGCATGTGATGCTTTTCACCAATGAGGTGGCTTAACATTTTCCAATGGACTAAAAGAATTAAATTACTGTAATATATATGTCTGGACTTAAGAATACAGTTTTGTGGCTCATCAAGTAGCCTTAAATGCAAATTGTCACTTGTAAAGGAGCTTCAACACATGCTAACATGTTAAGCTAGGCATCACACTGGGGGTAGAACTGAATACATTTCTTACAATCGTTCCTAAGGTTATCAATATCTTGGATTTGAGGACAGTGTAGGCCTTTGAGGCAAATGTGAGTGTTGATGGTCTCAGTTTAAAAGGTCTGTCTATGCACAAACAGACGCAGTGTGGTCAGACGACGGGTGGTTTGGGATGTGGGGAAAGAAGGAGCAAGAAAGGAGGTAAGGGGGTAGTGAGTGAAAGTGGGAGGAGTGTGTCTGGGTGTGGGACTGTCATCCCATTGAGGGGAGTAGCTGTGGTGTTTTGATCGAAATCCAGCAGATGTGGGAGAGAAGAGAGGGGTGTGAGTGAGAGAGAGAGGGAAAGAGAGAGAGAAAGATTTCCACCCACCCAACAAGGAGACACACTCATAAACAGCAGACAGACCGAGAGAGAGTCAGAAAGACACGGGATCTCAGGGCAACAGCAGTTCAAACAGTGTGGCAGACAGAAACAGAGTTTCATTGAGAGAAGATGATTTATTAAAGGGGAGGCAAAGTCACACAGACACACTCCAACAGCAATCACTAATAAACATAGAGCAGAAAGGCGAGCAGGAGCAGGCTAAAAACCTAAATATTCTATCATTAGCTTAAGAGGAAAAGTCTAATAAGGACACACTCAGTGCACTCTTTGCCCAACATCTCACACACATACACTGGTGCTGAGTGTGTGCTACCCAGTCTGAGGAGCCGGGCTGATACACCCCAACAAGTGGAGCATCAGGGAGGAAGGAGCAAGCAAGTGGATGGATGCCTTTTGCAGACTCAGCGGCCTGGACCCTCTGTGGGTGAGTTTGTGTTCACTGACCCTAAACTCACAGTCTCAACCTGTGTATGTGTTTATCTTCTCTTTTTCCAGGGAACAGTTAATGTAACACCATGTCCAGTTCAGTTACAAAAATATAGATTTTGGGTACATTTGGGTACATCTTATACTTTCAAGTTGAAATATTCCTGCAGCATTTAGATTTTTGTTTTTATTTTTGTTTTTCCAAGACTAAATGATGAACATTTGTTGTTTTATTGTGTGCAAATTTCTATGCATACCTTCTCAGCATTGATCAGGGGATGCATGTCATTAGTATTAGCAACATTAGCATGCTGCATTAGACAGGGTTTGACTTTTCATCAATAATTGATAGGATGAAAGCAGTCGGTTGTGTGCAGTTGAGGGAAATGTTAGTTGGCAGCACTTGCAAGTACTTGAAGAAAATCCCCATGGTACTCACTGGCCTTCTCAGTTTGCAGCCTGTAGGCTGTGAGCGCATTAGAAATCTAACCTACAGCAAGTGTGAATGGTAGACTACCTCTAATGCATATCAGATCTGCATTTACCGTCATCGTGCTCTGTGAGTCAGCTCCGTGAGATGCTGAGAAGTAGAGGTGCGTCACACTGAGAGAAATACTGTTGCTGGACAGGTTTTAAAGTCTTGTTTAGTAGCAAACCTCCACATTCTGAATCCCTACTCGAAAGTCGGAGAATGGCCCCGATCCAGCTGGAATTCCAGAATTATTGATGCACTCACTCCCAGCTTGCCTACCCCCCTCCCCCCCCCCCCCCCCCCCCCCCTCCTACTCTCACTCTCACTCTCTCTCTCTCTGTTTCTGGTTCTCATTATGGCTTTTTTCTGTTCTTTGCTTCTGCAAAACCTCAAAACAACAGCCAACAAACATGTTGAGAAAGTGAAAGTAAACTGTATATCATCTTGTTCAGTTCTGTTTGCAATGAAAGCTCAAAGAGTACAAGTGATTTTCTGAACTACATTACATCCATCACAAAACAAATAGGGTGTTTGGACAGTTGTTTCTTGTCTTGTGTTGGCGGAAAAGAACATTCAGTTATTAAGTGTGGCAATCAACCTTTCACATGCTTTTGGTGCAGCGTCATTGCTTTCTTATTGGTCATGGCCATGGGGTTGCAGCAGGGATTTATTTTGGCACTAGTACAAAATTGAACATGCACAATCCAGCACAGAAAAAGAAGTTGGATGCAGAAAAAGATTGCAGAAAAGTTTTTCAGAATGGACAAATCTGAAAGGGGCCAATTCAGGAGCTGGCAGCATCTTCAGTATCATGTTTCTTTATATCAAGCCATCCTTTAATTTTAGAAACCGGACACATCCTAGGCAAGGCTGTCAGAAAAGTGATCGAAGACAACTTGAATTATTATTCTTAGTTCATTCAAACCACGTACTCACATCTTGTTTTACACATAACCCTCGTGTTCATACCTGTTACAAGGTATTGAATTCCCTATTAAATCAGCACAGTCAAAGTCTGTACTACTTTCACATTATATTGTGTGTCAGGTAACAATAGACAGCTGCATCTCCCAAGTTGTCGGCATCGACTACTTTGCCGCGTACACTCAATCCAAGTGTGAGAAATAGGGTAGGAACTGAGCAGAATGCACAATAAAGCACTTTGGAGAGAGTTTGACATGATGGATTTCTTACATAAAAGTGCCCTGTGCATCTGCCTGCCACTGACCGCAGGACTCAGAAGGGTCCGTGAAAGTAGCCTCCCACTCACTGCCTCTCAAGAGATTCATCACTTAAATGGGTTTTGGTGTATCAGTGCTCAAAAAGACCACCAGTATACCGTACGTGCAAATATGGTGTGTTTATTACATAACCATAACCACCTTTGCTATGAAGATTTGTGTGTGGATTTTTGGAACCCTGAAGTAGGGCTGGCAAAGAGGTTTTATTTGAACAAGTCACCTTCAGTCAGGCTGTGATTCAAGCCTTTGTGGTTTCAGAGGAGGCAAACAGTAGCGATTGATGGTAAACTTGAATTAATCACTCCTCATGCTGAGACATGCGGGCCCCAAGAGAAGTCGCATCTCTCTCCATGCAGGCTGTCTATCTTGCCCTGGTTTACAGTTTGGTGGACAGTTTTTTCATAATGATCCTGCAGCTGCCATCAATTGTTGACTCGCAGGGCCAGACTTCTCCGACCATGCTCAAAACCACTTCCTGTGGTGACTCCACAGGGCAGCCCCATTAGCACAGACAGACACCCTGCCCCTCGTTAGGCCAGGGAGGTTATAAACAAGGGGTACAAGACGACAACAACAGGCCACTGTTTTTGTTTAACGAAAGACAACGCGCTACTGCGTCTGCTGTTGTTACATAATCACAAACTAAGGGCAGTATTTGCGTAACACACCTCGTCTGCAGATGGTTTACTAGCTTTTTAATATGTTGACAGCGTACATTGTCCTACTAAAATTAGGGAACAAGCTGAAGACTTTGGGCAAACATTTTCCAAAACTGACTCGCAAATGACAGCCTCTTTCAGCTCACACTCTCAGCCCTGGACATGGACACATTTTCTGTTGACTTGCTGTTCTTCTGTTGAGTTTTACTTCAAGTAATGAATCATAAGCATGGTGTCTGGATCTGAACCGTCGACCTTTTCTTTGTTGCAGGACTGGAACCGTACGTGGTACACAGCCAACCCAGACCTGACCCAGTGTTTCCAGAATACCGTGCTGGTGTGGGTCCCCTGTATCTATCTGTGGTTGCTGGCCCCTTTCTACTGTCTTCACCTCTACTGCCATGACCGCGGACGCATTCAAATGTCCTGCCTCTGCACCTCCAAGATGGTGAGATGTCACACAGACTTTGGCCAGGCTTCAATTCATTGTTTAAAGTTTTCTATAAGAAAGGAGCCAAATGTCTACTGCCTCTCCACAGAGGGAGCCCCAGTATCAGTTGAAAAATAATGAGAAATGTGACTGTCTGTAACCATGAAGCTTCTAAAGTTGATCCCCCATTGCTTTCTTGTCCTGTTCAGGCGTTGGGTTTCCTGCTGGCCTCCTTTGGCTTTGTGGAGTTCTTCTACATCCTGCTGGAAAGGAGCCAGGAGATCCAGCAGCACATGGTCTTCCTACTCAGCCCTATCATTCGCAGTATGACTGTGGTAAATACAGCAACTTCCTGACTTTTCTAAGGCTTACCCATAAATCTATCTTTCCAAATAGGATTTTTATCTGACTAGACTAAGTTTAAAGTAAATTATTTTAGCTTTAAAGCTAAATGTAGGCCCTCTTCTGACCATATACTTACATAACTGTATCAAAGGGTGGACAAGCAGCTTCCTGTAAAGTGATTCATCATTACATTAAGGTCTTACCTGCATGGATGAGGCTCAGGTCAGTTTGTGGACTCATTCACCTAAAACATTTTAAACATATTTTATTACGGCAGCATCTGGTATTGAAAAATGAAACTGGACTTCAATAGTTCACTTTAGAAACTATAAAAACAGTTTAATACAGTTTATGGATGTAGAAGAAAAGTTGCACAGTTAAAATGTGTCATTGAAATGTGTTCATGTATAAAGTGTTGCACATATGGACAGTTAAATACAGTAGAGAGGTCTATAGTGGATGTATATAGCTGAGTTCTTTTAAGCCATTAGTAATATTCATATTGATAAGCAAACTTATTTAGACATTTATCTCTGATTAAGTTGTATGAGATCATTTAATGAGGCTTGTGAGCAAAATAAACAGTGACTGTAAGAGGAATCAGAACTGAGTAATTGTGCATTAGTTTTGTGTAGTCCCAGTGAATCCATAGTTTGTACGAGGAAAAAGCTTTAAGAACTGAGCACTGACTATGTAGAAGAGGTGGACATTCACTTGTAGACTACCATTTTGAAGCCTCAAGAATGCTTTTTACTCTCCCGTCATGTTTTTCTGGAGGTAGATATAGTTGAGCAAGCATACTGCATACTCTATGATGGTTAGAGGTCACTGTCAAAGTAACTTAAAAAATGAATAAGCCATGCAAAAAAGCCTACCCTGCCCTGTCATTGATTTTACTCAAAATGGGAAATAACATTTACAAAATGAACATCATGCTTTTTTTAAATAATAATATAGACTAGCTTTTGTGATTATAATTGCACTAGGAAAATGTAGACTGAGTCAATAAATCAAGAAGTATAGGGTCATTTATTATCATTTCAATAAATAGCTTTCTCATATACATACAGTAACGCAAAATAAAGGCTAAGGCACTCAGAACTTTGAATCCAA
Source organism: Labrus mixtus (assembly GCF_963584025.1). Taxonomy (NCBI): domain Eukaryota; kingdom Metazoa; phylum Chordata; class Actinopteri; order Labriformes; family Labridae; genus Labrus; species Labrus mixtus. The sequence goes on from NC_083613.1 coordinate 10,925,198, forward strand.
GAGCCTGAGTTTACACTATAGAGCTATGCCTCTTTGATTTGTGGCTAAAATAACACACCTGACATCCTCCCTGCGTTGCTCGGGGTTACATAGGAGTTTTGGGAATAAGTCGGCCTGTGTCCCGCTGGCTCTCATGCCAAAGAGAGAAATTGTAGAATATATAGCCTCCGTACAGTATGTTGGCCAGACACTGAGGTGCTAAGATGCACAACAGCGGATAGATTTACAGTGCTGCAGGAAGTGCAAATATTACAGTACCATGCGAACATAGCCTGTATTTGACCATCAGTCATCAGAGTGCAGAGTACATATGTAATGACATCAGTTACTATTTGATGTTGAATGAATGCACGGATATATGTGGAAAGTTCCAATACAATGAAAAATGTTATGGTATGTGCTGTGCATGTGAGAGACCAAATGTCATTTTAATGAAATGATACAAAGAGGTAATATTTTAGAAGTTTATAGAGACTTCCCTTTTTTTCCAAAAACAAATGCTCTGTCCATTTCCCCATGATCACTGCAGATCAAAGGTCGGTCACACATAAGCGCGGCCAATGACTAAGTTGTGTACTCTAAGTGGATGGTCATTGCTAGTGCATCACTATATGAAGTTAGTTGATGCATGTCCAAACATTTACTTGAACACAAACGAGCTGTTCAGTTTTTTTTCAAGTAATCCTGAGTAATCCTATACACTTTATACAAGTTCACTAAAAGGTCTTCCAAACTTTTGGTTCATCTTTTAAGAGCACCAAACCGCCAAATACAAAGGTGATGATACACAATTGTAGCTTAAGTCAAACCTAATTACATAGAAAGGTTCAGTCTTTATATAGGCTTCAGGTGTGCTGTTGGACGCTTTGACGCCAATTTCTTCTTTGAGCGCCATTGTTCTGACCAAAACAGTATTTAAGGTGCTACGTGTTAAATTGTAATGCCTCTGCATTAAGGAAGAGAAGACAAAGGATATAAAACCTTCATCCAATTTTCTTAGGAATAAGAATCTGAGGTTTTGAATCAACAGAACCATTACCAGAATCTATAGTATGCACGTTGATCTGCACAGGTCTGAGGAGAAGCAGCTCTTAAAATCCAAGACTTGTGTTCATTTTTTTAAGCGTAGATGAGATCTTTAATCTTTCCAAATGTTTTCTTACTCTTCTAAATCTTCCATCAAAATTAAGTGTAACCCACATGGATCAAGGTGGCATGAAGGGTGGGCTACAGAACATTTGAGAAGAAGACGGCTGGTTTGTAATCATAGAAATGTTGTGAATGACTCAGTCTGATGAAAGGCCCTGGATGTTTCTCCAGAGCACATTGATCCCACTCATTTTCGTCAGATTTTAAATGATACTTCACAGAGTAGGAACAAACAGAAAAGGGGTGCAGCTCACAGCACGGGTGGCATGGCAGGATTCGAATGCTGTTTATCCTCCGCAGAAACGGTGTAACATAACAACACAGTAGAAGGTTGCTTAGGTGTTGTACCCCAGTCGGCCTCTAAAGCTATCCAAGTTTAACTTACAAAGCTTCCTCTCTCAGCAGCCTCACACAGCTCCTGTTTAGACTCACTCTCTCCAAGTCAGACAGCTTTGCCCACCTGTGGTCTTTTCAGACTCCTGAGTAAATAGCAGCAGGTTCTTAGGTAATAAAAATGCACTGAGACATCTCTTATAGAGAGGGATACATTTAAAAAAAAAAGGCTCATTTATTTTGAGGGTATATTTATCACTGCAGGGGCAGAAAACAAACATCTGCCAAATCATATTAAGAGCTGTCATCAATCTTTAAAATCTATTTGCCAGATATATCTTTAACAAAGGTTATAATTTTCTTGATGTTGATTGTAGCCACCCGCCTCCACCCACCCCATTGGGAACACTGCGCTCTTGTTGCTCTGACCGACTTGTTTTGTTGACCTTCAACTCCAGTTAATGTATGGGAACAGTTTTGCTTCGAGTCAGCCAGCTTAGGAACAAATCGTGGTCACTATTGATGAAAAGTACACGCATGATGCTGACTATAATCAGCAATACCATGACGTAAAACTCTATTCCCTCCCCGCCACTGCACACTTCCCATGTAATTATAAGGTAGGGTTTTGATTCAGAGCTTAGTGATAGACTTAGTTCCACCCACTGACTTGTACAAACAGATGGGCTGATGGTTTGCAGCAATATGGCAAGTCAGAGCGGAAGGCTAGGAATAGGAAGGTCCTTTCCCCTGGATGCTGAACCAAGGTCATCTTTAAGTTTAAGGTTTGGATGGGGGCTGATGCAGCCTCTACCTCACCAGTTCAGGACTCAAAGTACCAACGGAAAAGGACATAAAGTTCTAGCGATGGGCTTGGTACTACTGACTTACATTATGTGAAGAAATACACATTGACAAGCCGATGATCATGAAGCAGCATTTTACAGATAGGAGCCAGCTTTTTCCCTCACTAGTTGTTGGAGACCAAATAAGGGCAAAACAGAGTATCCAGTATGTTAACTTGCAGAGAGAATAAAAAGTCTATTTGTTGTGTGAGTCCAACTATAACTGGACATTTAAAAAGCTTGTAAATATGTTAGTCTGACTGAAATTACAGTGGGACGATAAAGATGTTACGATTCATTCACTTTTGCATGAATACGCTTTTATCTGACCCAAACTAGGACTGGGCATGTTCCGTAGTCCCCAGGCCGGGCTTTCACCCAGAAATCAAACAGCATAAATGCATACTAAAGCAAAAGCCGCATTGACGTCTGCCAACCAATATCACCATAAGCTAGAGGGATAGCGCATTCAAGTCAGGTGGACAGAAGCCTCTAAATTCCAGGTATAGTCATGAGTACCTGTTTGTCTGTATGCATCCCTCAGTAGACTGGCAAGTATCAAACGTGTAGGAAAAATGACTGAACAAAAGAAGGAATAATCAGCATGCCACCACAGCAAACAGCCTTGGTGTTATTTACATAAGTTCTCCCTCTCTGCCACAACACAGAGATGTGTACATGTCTTTCCATAGCATACATCAGTTTGTTGACGTGAATAGCTTATATAACTACCAGACCACTGTAGTTTAGAAGAGGACAGCACTGTGGCTCATCCCAAAGTTAGCAACGTGGTACTCATTATGAAACCCAAACCCATTTTTCTCCTGACTTGATGATAAGCTGGCATGACATAGTGACGTCTCACTCGGCCAATTACTCAGAGAGGGGCCATTTATAGTGGTTTAGGGACACATGCACGACTCCTTTGAGGACAGACCGCCATTTACAAACGCTGAATCAGTCTGTTTTGTTTAGTTAAGTTTTGCCTTCAAACTACACTGGATTATTATGTTAAGTAATGTGTGCTTTTAATTTGATGGATAGATGTAGAGACAGGAACGTGAGGAGAGAGAATAGGGAATGACATATACCAACCAGTGTCACAATAGGGAATCAACCGGCAACCTGTGTATCAAGACCGGTAGCCTCTGTACATGGAGCACCCGCTCTACCAACTGAGCTATACTGGTACCCCGATGCAACATTTTCTGTTTGCGAAATATCACATCTGTACAGGCTGCGGTCAGGGAATTCCCAAACCTAAGTTCTTACTCCAAACCACCATCAGCTGCATTCGATTAGAGCAAGAGTCTGATTAAAGCCTCCATGCTCTAGTGGCAACAACAAAAAACATCATCAGCTGATATTTAGAGATTGATGCTTTATTTTCTTTGAATGGATCATAGTGGGGCACTACTGATAAGGAGCTTGGAAATAAGTTTTCTCAGATATAATTGACAAAGAAACACACACATTAAAAACACTGCTTTATATGCTATTTCTTTTTCATCAGGATTAAAGTTTTGGCTCTCAGCCATTTTGTGAGGGAAGTTTTTTCTCTGCTGTGCTGCCAGCACTTGTAAATTCAAAAATTAAGTCTATTTGTCTCTCTGTGCTTCCTTTTTTAGATCTTAGCCTTATGCATCATCCAGTTTGAAAGAGTTAGAGGTTGTCGTTCCTCTATATTCCTCTTCCTATTCTGGGTCTTGGCTGTTGTCTGTTCCCTGGTGCCGCTCAGAGCAAAGATCCAGCTGGCCATGGACGAGGTAAGTTTTCAGCCTATTTATTCATACAGAATATTCACACTTGACCTTATTATTTGATAGAAATGCCAACCTTATCCAATCCTTTATCTATAAACACTTAGTGCTCTGTGCATTCCTAGTATCCAAACTCTTGTGCTCTCTATATTTAAAATAAGGAATAACTCAGAGCTGAAGCTGAGGTGAAGGTGTCTGTCAGATTGAACTCGGTGAACCTGCAGTGTCAAAACTGCAATCAGGTCTAGTCCTACCCATCGTCTAGACGCAAGACTCCAGCAGCCCAGCTTGACATGTGCCCAGTGTCAGCAGAGAGTTTTATTTCATCCCCCTATTTTAACCAAAGTAACCTAAAGTTAACCAAGTGTTGGAGGATGACACTGCCAATTCTGGTCAAGCGTGTGTGTGTTTAAGTTTTCCTTTTCTTCCTGTGTATCCTGTCAGACACTGCAATCATTGTTGTATGGGGTAGGTTTCTATTTCAGCGCTCACTGCCGTGGGGCTGTCGCATTTGCATTTCTATAAAAAACACACAAACAGACACACACATCCATATTTCTGTTTTATCGTCTTCAGTGTGACATTCCCACACTGCTTGGGGGAGAGTAATGACGGCCCTGGGATAAATGCTGGTGAGACATGGCAGCCCAGGGTCAGACCAGAGGAACGTCAGCGCTGCGTTTATGGGCCTACACTGTTGTAAACACAGCCAGATGGAAATCTATGCATCCGCACTAATGTGAGGCCATTAAGAATTCAGACAAAGACATTTTAATGAACCCCATTTAAGATCAAATCCCCCACTGCGATACTTAGAAACACATTATGATTTACCATATTGGCATGCGTAGATTATGTGCATCAGATTTTCTTAAAATTAAGATTAATATCATTAAGGGGCTTTTGTCAGTCCTATGAGAGAACAGTAACTAGATATAAGGTAGCCTAGATATTATTTAAAGACTAAATTGAAATGGTCTCAATGCAAATAACTATATAAATTGGACAGGAGCTTATACAAAAGTGAAGAAGCACCCTACAACCAACAAAACAGAGAAAATTGTTGTTGACTTTCACTGTAAAAATTATGATGCAGCCAGAAAAATATCAAAATATTTGTGATAATTTTCTGTATTGCCAGAGTTAAATAACAAGAAAAACATCACTGTCTTGTTTTCTTGTTCAGTAAAGCTACTGTTAGCTAAATTATCTAATTAGCTAGCTTAAAAAAGAGACATAGTTTACAAAATGTACCTTGGTGAAGCTTTAAAACTCATAACTGCTACGCTCATATGTTCAAATCATTTTTTCTTAACAAAAATCAATATAGGCTATAAGCTAATGTGTTACTAATCAAGTAGGCCTATAAGTGATGCTGGTAAGACTATTTCGTTAACCCTGTGTAGAGCCAGGCTATGTGTTTCGCTCTGTTTTGTCTTAGTGCTAAGCTAAGATAAGATAAGCTAAGATTACTACCAGCAAGCAGTAGTTAGTACATTTTTTAAAAGTCAAATGTCTTCCAGTAAAACATATGGCAACATGGCAAAGTGGCTTGTACGATTCAGTTTCAAAAATAATTAATTTTCAATTTCAATCTTTCCCTTTTATTCCAGTGGTTATGCTTTTCTAAACTAACATTTTAAAGCTTATCTGATCCCACTTGGCTTTATTTCACAGATTTGTTATGGTTAAAAGACTGACGGTTTAGAAGTGCCTTTAGAAGAACCTTATTTGTTCCCTTACTGAGACATTTTCTAAATATGTAAAAAATAAAGTGTTTAATTCACCTTGAAGCACTAATGGCTGGAGTTGACAGGGTTCATGTTTGCAGACCCTTGGCCATTCTTAGTTGCTCGAACCACATTTTTCCCACCCACTCTCCGACCATTCTGACCCAGTTTTTCACTGTGTGGCCGGATCCATTTGGCCCCTTGATATCTTTTTTCTGGGCGCTGCGCCACACTTTTCATAGAAAGTCATTTTACTGTTTACCATGGCTCTGACTTTTATTCATACCCGTACCGCTGAACAACACACTGGCTGTGGCAGTGGCAAAGACCCACTAGTAAACAATGCGCCTGCCAAAACCCAGAGTTTCTGTACGTCAAGAATAACATGCGAGTCCTACATTTCACAAAAGGCTCTGAGTGGTTAATATTGCAGCTGCTGCCTTGATTGAATGTAAGGGAGGTGGTTTGTAAAACCACAATCTCGCTATTTACAGATACAGGCTCTTAGCGTGACTGAGAGGCAGATTTAACTATCGCTTCATTTATACAAAGTACACCATTAAAGACTTGGGTTTTCACCCTGTTTCAGCTTTTATTTCTAAAATACTCTTTATTGTGTCTGTGATCGTGGTGTGTTAACTGTATCCTCTGCTATACAATGTGTAAGCATTTGAAAGGCCATGTAATGAATTTAGTGTTGTTATGAAACTGCAAACAGAGCCAAAGATAAATGACGCTGTTTCCCACAGGATGTTGCGGAATTTGTTCATGAACATTAAAAGAGATGATAAAACCAAATCGCATTTTGATCTTTATGACAACCCTGTCTCTTGATGCAAAACAATGTTATTTTTCTGTGGCCTATGCCTAGCCATGAAGACAATTATTTGTGTCTCTTGTTTAAAAATAAAGGTCTCACTTACGCAACTTGTCCGAAGTAGTTTTAAATAAATACAACCGAAGAGCTCTAAGTGGAGATTCTGGTATTTATAACCCTGCAGCAGCCCCTAAAGTGTTGTTTTCTTATTCCACAGGGCATTGCCTCTGATATCGTACGATACCTCGCCTTCTTCTCCTACTTCACAATCCAACTGGCCCAGCTCTTCCTGTGTTGTTTTGCTGACCAGCCTCCAGAGGGGAAAACCGTGTTGGAAAAGGTAGGCTGAGGAGAATGAATCCCACTTCCGCTGACTCAAATCCAGTAGCAAGGAAAGAAAATGTCTCAACAGCTATCTTGTGGTTTTCAACTTTTGTTGTGAAGACACTTTTGCCTTATGGAGGAAATGATGTGATTCACATCCCAGCTTCCTCTCCCGCTCTCTTTGCATCGCTCTGGCAAATCCTGAGGGGTGTGTGAAAGACCGTGTGTGTGAATGACTGTGTGTGTGTTTGACGGTGTTCTCCTGCATACCTTCAACAGAACTCACTCACCTCAGCTTTGGATAACATCATGACTGCTGCTTAGAGTCCATGACCAAACAACAGCACAGGAATTACATAATACAGTCACTTGACTATCCCATGAATCATCAGCCTGATGAACACGTTTTCAGAATCAAAACGGTTAGTTGACTCAGGACTGCTGACAGGTGAATGAAAATGAGCCCCCTGTCAATCAAACAGCCCAGCTATGTCATATTTCCCCGGTGACAAACAATCAAAACAGCTGGAAAAGTCCCTAACAAATTCGCGGCCCGTGGTGAGAAGAGGTCGAGGGTGCAGAAGCCACAGTCTGGCGGGGCGGACACACCCATCGGTCGCTCCCTGGTGTGTCTTCCTCTTCTCCCTCCACCACCTCCTCCCCTCAGACCCACGCTCTGGTTAGAGTTACTCACAGCAAGAGAGGAAGCGAGGGGATGAAGAGCAAGAGGGCTGGTAATGAAGAGCGCAAACACCCTGGTGAGGGGGTGGCAGGGCGGAAAGATGCCATAAAGTATGCGTGTGATGACAAACTTTCTGTGTGTGTGTTGTGTGTGTGTGTGTGTCCAACTTGTACGGTTTCTGATGACACATTTCCCCTCCGTCTGCACTCGACCTCAAAACGTCACAATTGACTCTGCGCTAACACTGAACTCTATTTATTCTGTCCTGTGGGAGTTCATGGCCTTTGCTTCCCACAACGGACCACCAGACTGAACAGCACTGTTTACACACATTAGCATTCTAAAACACACGCCTCACAAATGCACCATTTAACCATTTAACCATCAACCAAACGTCTCTGAAGCTCTGTGTGACTCGAAAACCAGATTTATTGCGAATAAACAAAATTGAGTTTGGTGTTTAATCTGTTGCAGAATCCCTGTCCCGTCAAAGATGCCTCTTTCCTGTCGAAGATTCTCTTCTGGTGGTTCACTGGGTAAGATGGTTCTTCAAAACCCTCTAATTTTTAGTCTCCTGTTGACTCACTGCAGCAACAGTTTGTACTTGTTTACGATCATGTGTGTGTGTTGTTGAAGATTTTGTGGGTGAGTAATCTCCACGCTCCCTCCTCAGGCTTGTTGTGAAAGGATATCGCACCCCACTGGCAGCCGAGGACCTGTGGACCCTGAGGGAGGAAGACACATCAAACAAGATCATCTCTGAGCTGCAAGAGGATTGGACAGCCGAATGTGCCAAAATTCAAAAGTGAGAACATCTGATAATTGATGTGTTAAACCTGAAATTACTGACTCCAGTAATTTGGTTCTGCACTTTCATGAATTTAAGAGACTCATTGACAAAACAAGACGACAGACATGCAAACTGCTCTATGAGGCTGTAATTTGTCTCAGTGTTGTTTTGACCTACATACCAAAGTCAGGATGCAAACATGTTCATGATGACAACACTAACATACTAAAGCTTGTTTGAATAATGCACACCAGTTTAACAATCCTAGTATATTCTAATTATTCAAAGGGTTGTCAGAGATATCACAGTTCATCTTAGAGAGGTAGAAGTGTGAACAGCACATACCCCTGCAATCCATCCAACAGGGGTTGAGAGTTTTTAAACAAATCATTAGCGTTTTTAGGATTCATCATCTGAGGCCCATGCATTTGAGAAGTAACTTTCTTCATTATGCCTATGATCTGATGAGCCTTGTGATTAGATTACTCATGGTCTATGTTCTTTCACACATGCACAAAACTCCTGAACATTTTTTTACCCAGAATATACCCTAACTTCTTCCATTAAAATGTTCCCTTGAAATCAAGGTTTAGCTGGACATACTCAGGATATTAATTGTGAAAACTTCCAATTTCAAGTAGCATTGGTATACTGTAAAGGCAGAATTCTGTCATTAAAGTGTTGGACTCTCGCTTCATCTGCCATCTTTGGTTTCTGCAGTTTCTTTTTTTAATGTCCTTAGGCCCTCCTCCTGTCAGTCAGGATCACTTCACATAAGTGAATAAACAACTCAGGAAGATTTCAGGGGCAGGCTGTCCTCAATTCAATTTGTCTCCAATTATTCAGGAGAGCATGTGTGAAACAACTTTAGAAAGCTATGAGCTGCAGCATGTTTTGTTTTTTTAGATTACTTTCTTGGGCGTTTTTCACATTCATTAGAAATGAGTGAAGACACAGACAGGAACCAGGGAGGAATGCTATAATATAGCTTATCCCTGACGGGATTGAGGTTATATTGCATGCGCTGTACCCGCTAAGTAAAGGCGTTTCAGCAAGGAGAAACATGGTGAAGAAAGCAGTCTTCAAAGGGGAAAGACACGTGTAGGATATAAACATTTAGTCTTTCATGCTCCCTCTGGCGCGTGTGGCTTCTTCTTTTGCCACATGCTTGTGATTTACTGCACAGCTCTCACTATTGTCACAGCCAAAAAAATCAATTCCATTTTATTGCAATGTGGCTGAACGTCAGCATTGTGTTTGTTGAGTTAATGACTCAAACAGACCATGACATAGCCATGATTGCGGTACATTGAAATTCGGGATGTCTCATCAGCAGAGGCCTAGAATAGTTCTGAAGGCGTACCCTGAGGACATCCAGCACCAGAATGTCAAGAAAAGTGCCATGTGTCATTTCAAATCGTGTTAACAAGTTCCAGCACTTTGAAGTTCTGTCCAAGTCCAATAATTATGTCGGCAAGTAATGTCTTTTACTGCAGCTGGTGAATTCTTCAGCTATCAGGGATTATAACAATAACAAGTTTTTGTTCCTCACCCCCTGAATACAGTTAAATAATTAACCAGCGCCAGCACCATGTTGAGGCATCCTTGACACAGATGTCTTGTCCTTAACTTTGTTCTCCCCTCTGGCAGGCAGGAGAAGGAATTGGCGTCGGGTGTGGCGTTGGGAAGCAGACTGCCAGACCAGGCTCAGCTGCTCAGGAAGCTGCAGAAGGAGCAGAGCTCTGGCTTCTTCCTGCTCAGGACGCTTGCACGAAATTTCGGTCCATACTTTCTGACTGGCACCCTGTGTATCATATTCCATGATGCCTTCATGTTTGCCATACCCCAGGTGTTAAGGTAAGACCTAAAGAAGAAGTACACAAAAAGCCTAGTCTGCCCTCAACATCAATTACGTCTGGCTAAAATATATGGTTGCCAATATTTAGATTTATTAGCTGTATCAAAACCCCAAATCCTGAAGTATAGGGCGTTTGGTTTTGGGGTTGCTGAAAGCCTCAAAAATACAAAAACAGTACATATCCTTGTGGATAGATTTGCTTATTCTGCATGCAGCCTTGAATCAGGCAGTTGGTCTTTGTTTTCGAATAGCCTATACGACGGTAACTGTTGCAAGATGTGTCATTTAAAAAGATGTATTGTTGTTTAGTTTTTCAAATATAACTTATTTAGTGGTCAGACACCCACAAACCAAAATGCATTGAGTGCTCTGTCTGAAGGAAAGCTGAAGCCAATATTTCCCAACCTTAAAGCTCGGACTGCATTTACCTTGAAGGACTGCAATCTAATCTGAAGTATGAATTGATTTTATTGTCCATTTTGGAAATGAACACTCTATTTAAAATTGGATATTTATGTAAAAGAGATTGTTTATTCCTGGTATGGAAGTTTAAAGAAATGTCCCCTACATTGATCTATTTTCAATTAGTTGTGACACAGACAAGCAAATAACAACAGAAGCTGGCAGTAGTGAAAAACAGGTCATGGCTGAAGCACCACCCGCCGCACCATCCCACTCGCCAGACTGGAATGTTGTTGTGATGCACAGCACAGAATCAGTGGAAGTGTTAATTACGGTCATGAAGCTGTGAGCAAGAAAAGTAGACGGGACCGCAGCCCTCCAATGCTCCAGTACGAAGGACAGGCAGAGAGGGAGAGGAGTCTCTAAATGGCAGAAATGTTGTCGCACCACAATAAGAGCACCGCCGGCCAAGAGTGAGGGCAGCACGGCCACAAGCTGAGCTCTGTTGTGCAATGCGAGCTGCTTACACCAGACAGCCAGCAGCCGCAGAAGCACTCCAAGACCACTGGTTTAAGACCCAAACTGAAAGTTAAATAATACCAAGATTGAATGAAAAACACATAAAAAAATCATGTTGACAGGGTTAAAACCAACCAATGTCTGATATGATGATGATTTTATCATTCTTTCCAGGGAAATCACAGGGTGTTCATACAGTAAAGACATGACACTGATGTGCAGACATTAAACTGAACATCCTCTTAAAATGTAATTATTTGCTTTTCTTCTTCAACAGTCTTCTTCTTGGTTTCATGAGAGATGAGGACGCTCCTCTGTGGAAGGGCTACTTCTACGCCACCCTAATGTTCCTGCTGTCCTGTCTCCAGTCTCTCTTCAACCATCAGTACATGTACACATGCTTCACAGTGGGAATGAGGGTGAAGACGGCAGTTATGGGCTTAGTGTACAGGAAGGTAGGTCAATCTGCATTTAGGGACCTGTAACCAGATGCTAACCTCAAGACACAATAAAACAAAAGGGTTTCTCTGTGTAACTGAGGGCTAAAATGTCTCTGCCTTTGTTGTCAATCCAGTCTTTAGTGATAAACAGCGCTTCCAGGAGAACGTGCACTGTGGGCGAGATCGTGAACCTGGTTTCAGCAGACACTCAGAAGCTCATGGACTTCGTGGTCTACTTCAACGCTGTCTGGCTGGCTCCAATTGAAATAGCGCTTTGTCTCTTCTTCCTCTGGCAGGTATGCCGACATGTACTGCACTCAAAATACAGCTCAGTCGTGCTCAGCTACACTTTAGAAAAACCTTGACACCATTTTATTCACTCTTTTTGCTCAGCATCTTGGACCATCAGCTTTGGCGGGGATTGCAACTGTCATTCTCATTTTTCCACTCAACGGATTCATCGCAAAGAAAAGGAGCAAGCTACAGGTAAAAAGCCATATGAGTAATTCTTCACACTTTCACTCCAGTAGCCCTGACATCTGGCGTGTTAGGTCAGGGATGCCACAGCTGGTTTAGATAGTGGCCGAGGAGCCGTGTGGGTGTTTGGCCTGCATGGTACATTCTCTCTTGTCCTTTTGATGTCTGCCCCATATAACATGCCTGAAAAACAATGAAAGGAAAGGGTGGGCAGTAGGAAGACATGATTTTTCATTTCTTTGGAAAAACAACAGACAGTTCTATAAATGTGGATGCCATTTTAATCGAACTAAGTCTTGAATGCAGTGACCGCATCCCTGGCCCTTTGTTGTTTCCTTGTCATAAAAATTACTAAAATGTTACGAGCTATAAATTCTTTCTGAATTAAAACAAGTTCCATGATGTCCAGGAAAACTACTACAAGCGGCACAGCTGACAAACCCATGTTCACAAAAGAATGTATTTGATTTGGTATGGTAATTGACACTGTTCCAAAGTTGTAAACTTTTATTAATACACATAAAATGCACTTTGTCTGGTCAACAGGAGATTCAAATGAAGTTTATGGATGGCCGTATCAGATTAATGAACGAGATTCTTAACGGAATAAAGATCTTGAAGTTCTACGCCTGGGAAAAAGCCTTCCTGGAGCAGGTTTTGGGCCAGAGAGAAAAAGAGCTGAAAGCCCTGAAGAAGTCTCAAATCCTCTATTCCATCTCCATTGCATCGTTCAACTCCTCTTCTTTCCTGGTGAGTTTACCTAACAGGAAGACCTACTTGCTGGCGTAATGTTATTCATGTTCACACTATTAGTTAGCATGTTAGCATGCGCCATTTGCTAATTAGCAGATGCAAATGGTAAAGTTAGAAAGCAATTTATTGGACATTTTCAAACTTTGACCCAATGGTAGAACTCAGTAAGGAGTTGAGGCATCACCAGAATTTGAAAGGTCATCCTTAGGGGGACATGAATGTTGGTACCAATATGTGGCAATAGTTGTGTGATGAATTTTGACAGACTACATATGGAAACAGGATCACCAACATCATTACGTTTTATCTGCTGGATACCATGAATTTCTGTTTTGATCTCAATCTAGTTATTCAATGTTTAGACAAATGTGTCTGATTCATCTGTTGAGCCAACATAGAAATCAAGGTTGCCGTGTCTTGCTAGCGTGGCAAAAACTAAAAAAAAAAAATGAAATTGCATCCTTGTAACCTGTTTTGTAAGACTTCAGTGGGAATAAATGGGCTTTGGGCTGAGTGCCACAGACAGGGAGGGGAAGTAAGATAGTTTCCAGAGACAGACTAATGCATTGGTGATGAGTTTTTGATCTTTTGATGTGATATTTAGACTGTAAGAGAAATTCAGAAAAACACCAGACTCATCCTTTCAAGTGTCTCTTCAAGATCACCAATGACACAAGTTAACATCAATCCTCTTTTTCCCCAAGATTGCTTTTGCCATGTTTGGCGTCTATGTGACACTCGACGACAGGAACGTTCTGGATGCACAGAAGGTTTTTGTCTCGATGGCGCTGATCAACATCCTGAAGACCCCACTCAGTCAACTTCCATTTGCTATAAGCACGACTATGCAGGTTGGTGACATTTTAATTATATACTGCTCAGAGATGTTTTCTCCATCTTTGGTGCCAGTTGGGGTATATACTGTACTCATGGTCATATATGATGGCTATAGGTCAGTTTACTAACCACTGACTCTGTTTCAGGCTGTGGTTTCACTAAGACGACTGGGAAAGTACCTGTGCTCAGAGGAACTGAAAGTGGACAATGTCTCAAAGGCACCATTGAGTTCTGGTAAGGGCCCCACCCATGTATACGTAAACTATTACATAGAATGAATAAACAACTATACTGCACATTCAAATTCACCCATTTCCATAATTTGTTGCGTTCTGCACACTGCCTGAAACCATAGGCTGTCATAATCAATATAAGCTTCCCACAAGATTTGTTGTTTATATCTGTGGAGTACCACAGCCTTGTATGGATCATGTGCACTGTCACTTCCCGGGTCTCATGCTGACTGGTAGACAGGGTAATTATAGGATGTTTCGATTTAGTGGTTGAATGTAAATCACAGCATGAATTCAGACATATGAATCATAGAGGAATAAAAAAAAAATACTGCACTCTTCTGTCTGTAATCTGTCAACACTTCCTAAGACAGCTTGTGAAAAAGCAACAGCTCTGTAATTTGTATGATTAAGCAAATTCACTTGTAATTACGCCCAGGCTGCGCACTGACGACTAACTTCAAGGGGGAATTTTGTTTGTTTGTCATTCAGGTGGACCGAACATGTGCCGTCTTCAAGTTTCTATTGCAGGTTTTGTTCATTATACTCCACTTTTCTTTTCTGTTTAGATGGGGAGGACGTGGCAATAGAAAACGGCACTTTCAGCTGGTCTGCAGAGGGCCCTCCGTGTCTTAAAAGGTATGAGTATAGAAACAGCAAGAATTAAACGACTACAACACTCACACTTAAAAACAACAAAGGAAGTCTTATAGGAAAATTCTCCTCTTTGTTGACAGGATTAATGTCCACGTGCCACGAGGTTCCCTTGTTGCTGTGGTCGGCCACGTGGGCAGTGGAAAGTCCTCTTTGTTGTCTGCCATGCTCGGTGAAACAGAGAAAAGAAGTGGCCGTGTGGCTGTTAAGGTAGTGAGCTTTTGTTCAACAAGTCAGTTCTATTCACAGTTTTGGCTTTCATTGAATAAATATTGAATCTTTCTTCTGACACTTGTCTTCACAGGGCTCTGTTGCCTATGTGCCTCAGCAAGCCTGGATCCAGAATGCCACAGTCCAAGACAACGTCATATTTGGCCGTGATAAACTGAAGTCGTGGTACAATAGAGTGCTGGAGGCCTGTGCCCTGATGCCTGACCTGGATATCCTACCTGCAGGAGATGCTACAGAAATTGGAGAGAAGGTATGGAATTGGATGAGAGGGAGAGTTGAAATAGTTTCCATGTCTCAAGATCATAGTAGATTAACTTTAAAACATTCTGTGTCCATGCAGGGACTGAACCTCTCAGGTGGGCAGAAGCAGAGGGTGAGCCTGGCCAGGGCTGTCTACAGAAAGGCTGACGTATACCTCCTGGATGATCCGCTGTCTGCTGTTGATGCACATGTGGGTCAACACATCTTTGACAAAGTTGTTGGACCAAAAGGAGTCCTCAGAGACAAGGTAATAAATGTTTAAAAAAAACCTGCAAAGTCTTTTCAATGTAGCTGCAAAGAGGCAAAACATGGTCTTACAACATCTAAACCGCTTACAAGAATGTGACCTGCACTATTGTTATGATAATATGGAAACCGTTACTTTGTTGACAGTTTTGTTTTCAAGAAAGCCTCAATTTTAGCATTGGATTGTGCTTACATCCTATTCTTTTCTGACCTGTGTGGCTTGCTTTACAGACCCGCATCCTGGTGACCCATGGGATGAGCTTCCTGCCACAAGCTGACCACATCCTGGTCCTGGTAGATGGAGAAATCACAGAGAGCGGCTCATACCAGGAGCTCCTCAGCCGCCATGGCGCCTTTGCTGACTTCATCCACACTTTCGCCAACACTGAGCGAAAAGAGAGCGCCATACAAAGAGGTGACGATACATTATTAATTTCACTTTTGGTTTTAAATTTTAAAAATGCTCTGAAATAATACCTGATGAATACATTTAGCTAAATGCACAACTCATTTGTATTTGACATTAGGTTTTTTTTTAAAAGGTCACAATTAATAAATACTGTCCTCTTCTTGCAGCTGGTTCCAGGCGGTCAAATGCTCGTCTCAGCATGGTCGACTTCATGCCATTCTCCAGAGACCTGTCACAGGAGCAGCTCATTGGGTGTGTAAACAAACATTTCAATTGTAAAAACTGTCATAAAACTGTTTAGAATCCCAAGCATCTTTTTTACACAACTGACCTCTGGACTCTCTTCTCCCTCCCTCCAGGGGTGACACCACTAATACCAACCTTCAAAACATGGAGCCTGTGTCTGAAACAGACCAGGAACAGGTACCAGAGGACCTGGGCAAACTGACTGTGGTTGACAAGGCTCGCACTGGAAGGGTGAGTCTAAAACTGCCTTTGGCTTCCCCTCACCTCTAAGGTGGAAAGATGGGATTTAAAGCTGAACCTTTGATCATCAGACTACTTTTTGTTTAAGGGGAAGCTTGTTGTAGTAAACCCGCAGAGAATAATCTCCAGACTCTGCATCTCCCCTCAGTTCAAAATTGCTTTTTTCAAACATACTTCAGCCCTTTACTTCAATTTCCAGCAACTACTGTTTTTGTTTACTCTCACTGCTCTCATAGCGATAGCTTCTGACTAAGTAGGTAACTGTGTTCAGTGAGAATAGTACTGCACTTTACAACCATTGCCCATAACCGAAAAACAGACAGGCTTGCTGGGACTTCCTTTCACAGTAACACAATTCAAAATGAATGATTATATTGCTCCAAATCCTAAAACCTCTTGATAACAAGTTTCTCCAATCCAATAAGGTGTCAGTTGTGTTTACAGATTGTTTCTGCTGCCTCCTAGTGGCCGAAAATCTGTTATCGGTTTAATGGACAAATAACATAAAACCATTATGTAAAAATAAATTAACCAGGGGCGACAGGTAGCCTAGTAGTTACTGTATATGCACCCCGTGTAGGAGGCTATTTTCCTTGTCACAGTTGCTATGGGTTCAAATCTGACCTCAGCCCTTTGCTGCATGTCATCCCTCACTCTCTCCTCCCAACATTTCCTGTCCCTCTTCAGCTGTCCTATCTAATAAAAATATAACCTCAAAAAAATGTCCTAATTAATGAAATTCCTTGATATTAAACTGAACTTTTCTTCTATGTTCTACAACAGGTGAGGTTGGACATGTACCAGAAGTACTTCAAGACAATCGGCTTGGCCATCATCATTCCCATCGTCTTCCTGTACGCTTTTCAGCAGGGCGCCTCACTGGCTTACAACTACTGGCTCAGCATGTGGGCTGACGATCCTGTTGTTAATGGCACTCAGATCGATACAGACCTAAAACTGACTGTTTTTGGAGCACTGGGCTTTGTACAAGGTTAGGAAGCACCATAAATACCATGCACTCTATCTGACTGATGTGTTTCTAGGTTTCTTTGTTTGCAAAATAAAAAAATGTGATTCCACACTGGGTCTTATTAAATGAAACCTCTTTCCTCTCTCTTCAGGTATTGCCATCTTTGGTACAACTGTGGCCATCTCAATCTGCGGCATCATCGCCTCTCGCCACTTGCACATGGACCTTCTGAACAACGTGCTGCACTCGCCGATGTCTTTCTTTGAGTGCACGCCCAGCGGCAACCTGCTCAACCGCTTTGCCAAAGAGATTGACGCCATTGACTGCATGGTCCCCGACGGTTTGAAGATGATGCTGAGCTACGTTTTTAAACTCATGGAGGTCTGCATCATCGTGCTGATGGCTACACCTTTTGCCGCAGTGATCATCCTGCCTCTGGCCTTCCTTTACGCCTTTGTTCAGGTACATTTTCTCTAATATATGAACTCCTACTTACGTTTTCTTTGAGAGCTTCAAGTTAAAGGTGGCTCCGAAAGTGCTGTTATCCATTACAGTGTGTTATTGGAAAGGTCCAGCCTCCAAAACCAACCCTGCTGATTTTGCTGTTCACTTGTGTTTTGTTCCCCACCTGCTGACATGGATGTTACTCACATTCACTATGAATTATGGGAAAATCCTCGGCTCTCCTTCTTGGTTTCACTCATTAAAGCTGCTGTTTTACTTTTCCACTGTGGGCTACAGAGCTTCTACGTTGCCACATCCTGTCAGCTGCGGAGGCTGGAAGCTGTGAGCCGCTCACCCATCTACACTCACTTCAACGAGACGGTGCAGGGCGCCAGCGTCATCCGGGCCTTTGGCGAGCAGACCAGGTTCATTCAGCAGGCCAATAAGAGGGTTGACTTCAATCAGACATCCTACTTCCCTCGATTTGTGGCGACTCGGTGAGACGATATATGATCATTATGTATATTTTTACATTCATTTGCTGAGTTGGAGTTCATGGAGGATGGAGATGATTTATACCGCAAAGAGTTTCATTGATTGCTTTACGATACATGTTACAAAAATAATTTGGCTTTGGTACTGAGGAAACAGTCAGGAACGCTTCTGCACACAGCTAAATCAATGTTACATCCATAGGTGGCTGGCCGTGAACCTGGAGTTTGTTGGTAATGGTGTGGTCTTAGCTGCTGCTATTCTCTCAGTGATGGGAAGAAGCACCCTGAGCCCAGGCATCGTCGGTTTGGCTGTGTCACACTCCCTCCAGGTAAGAGGCTCTGCCAACAAACACACACACTGGCACACATTCTCACTCAGTTGCACTAGAGGTATTCCAGTATAGGACTTGAAAAAACATTAAATGCACCACTTCAACTTCAGTTTCAATTAAAGTTTAAAAAGAGCAAATATAAATGCATTGCCTTGATCAGTCTGTGAAACTATTTTAATTGTAGGGTATAGAAAAAGATTTAAAGTAAACCTTATGCATTGAAATTTGCAGGTGACTGGAATCCTTAGCTGGATTGTGAGATCCTGGACTGATGTGGAAAACAACATTGTTTCTGTGGAGAGAGTCAACGAGTATGCTGATACAGCTAAAGAGGTCGGTGTTCCAAAAAATAAATATATGAATAAATCAATTCTCAGAATGCATTGCATCAGTAACAAATCACTGCAGTGTTCACTAGATCTCTGTAAAACAAGAGGGCCTTTGTTGTTCTCGACTCACTCTTTGTAACTGTCTCATTCAGGCCAGTTGGAGCATAGAGGGCAGCTCCTTACCCCCAGCCTGGCCCCAAAGAGGCACTCTAGAGTTCCAGGACTACGGGCTGCAGTATCGCAAAGGCCTTGAGTTGGCTCTGAAGGGAATTACCTTGCAGATTCATGAAAGAGAGAGAGTGAGTCAACAGCAGTTTGCAGGCTTAACCCGTCTGGATTGAATAAATTGCTTGGATCGCAGAATTGTTGTCATACACAGTTTTTGACTGATGACCTCTTTTCCAGGTTGGAATTGTGGGTAGAACCGGAGCAGGAAAGTCCTCACTTGCCTTGGGAATCTTCAGGATCTTAGAGGCAGCAAAGGGAAAGATCTTTATCGATGGAGTCAACATCGCAGACATTGGACTCCATGACCTCAGATCCCGCATTACAATCATCCCTCAGGTACGACACTAACAATAACAGAAATCAAGCCCTGGCTTTCATAACATAAACTGTTTTTAATAGTTTCTCTCCATATCCAGTATCAAATAAGACACTGTGAAATAATAATAATGTTTCCAATCTGGGCAGTTTTGTATTTTAAAAAATATCTGCTGTTCTCTCCCAGGACCCCGTGCTGTTCTCCGGCTCCCTCCGCATGAACCTTGACCCCTTTGACACCTACACTGATGAGGAGGTGTGGCGTTCTCTGGAGCTCGCTCATCTGAAAAACTTTGTGTCTAATCTTCCTGACAAACTGAACCACGAATGCTCAGAGGGAGGAGAAAACCTCAGGTACACAAGGACACTGATATGATGAAGTGCAATGCAGATAAACCACTCACCATTGTTACGCCTTGACAGTCACTAAAATATTATGACAGGCAATCTACAGACGGTGGTAACTTTTGATTGTATCCCTTTCTCTCCAACTCTTTGTCTGAGTAGTCTGGGTCAGCGACAGCTGGTTTGCCTGGCCAGGGCCTTGCTGAGGAAAACCAAGATCCTGGTTTTGGATGAGGCTACAGCTGCTGTGGACCTGGAGACAGACACACTCATCCAGTCAACCATTCGCACACAGTTTGAAGACTGCACTGTCTTGACCATTGCTCACCGCCTTAACACTATCATGGACTACACCAGGTACATAACAGTCCACTAGCAACTGACAAAAAAAGGACAATTTAAATAAATATTAATTTACATTAATTCATCCAATAAAATAACAAATATCTAATGACTACAGCTTCTGAAATGTGAGGATTTGCTGTTTTTCAGTTCTAAAGGAATAACTTCTGAAGCCATAAAATCTTTTTACTGAATTTAACAGAATGCAAATCAAATGCAAAGTTAAAGGCCAGGACCTCCCAAAACCAACAGCGTCATTTCAGACTTATAGAATACGTTTGATCAGTTGTGATGAGAAATGCTGGATCTAAAACCTGTCCTATTTTTTGCCTCCTAACAGAGTGATCGTCATGGACAGAGGCCACATTTCTGAAATGGACTCTCCGGCCAACCTCATTGCACAGAGGGGACAGTTCTATCGGATGTGCCGGGAAGCTGGGCTGGTCTAGGTCACCTTTGTGCTTCGTACCTCGGAGCTGGTGTCCTGTATACATGTGGCACCTTATTTGTGTGGCTTTCACACACACGTTCAATCTCGCCATTCCAAGCTTTGTGGCAGCTCAAACGCCTCTCCATGAGGGCATTGTCAATGAATCTACAGAGCAGCTGCAGTTGCAGCCCCTTTACATTGGTTTTCAACACACAGATATGCTGTTCTTAACCTCAGACGATGAAGATTCAAAAGAAAGCGACAGTGGACGGTTGAGAATCTTAAAACTTTAACGATTGTATATAGAGAAGTTGAGTCCATTTATTTCATTAAAGGATTTAGCCAGGAGCTGGAATGAAAGAGCCACACATCTTAAAGATGTCCATTCTCTTTTTGAATGGGAGCTATATTATTTTTGTAGTTTTTTGTAAGTTTAATGAAGCACATGACATATTATTGATGTTGTCTCAGGCTTTAATTTTGATGTTTACTCTTAAGCCTTGTGTACCAAAAAGGGGAAATTTTGTAATTGTAAATTGATTGAAATCAATTTTGTCTTCTTGTCCCAGAAACTGGGACAAAAAATAGTTTGACACACTAACCTTTAAAAGGTTCACCCCTGGCAAACACAGGGAAAGTGAGGTTTTCACTGCTTTAAAAATCAGAGCTTGAGGGAGCCAATACGAAGTTTTTATAAGTCAGGGAAATGAGGGAAACGTTGAAGTGAGCCAAGACACTAGCAGCTGTCCAACTATAGTGTGGTTGTTGTTTATTTCTGTCAAAGTCAAGTCAATGGAGCCTTGCTGGTTAGATTTAACCTGACACCGGTAGTGAAAGCCACAATGAATGAAGAGAATGCCTCTTCAAAACAATGGAGATAAATCTCTCAGTGATTGTCTCTCGGCCTCCACCGCACAACTGAGACCATACACACATAAGGAGATAAAAAAAGTATCTTTTTTTTTTTTTGGTGCTGACATAACAGACTGTAAATAGTCCACGATGAACTTTACTCTCAATTCGAAGGAAGAACCCAATGAACTTTCAAAGAGAAGAGGCATTTCCTGTTTTTTTGTCTTACTGGTTTAGACAATATATATTCAAAGAAAAACCTGAAAGTTTATTTATGTTATGTGACAAAATGTATTAAGTGTCCTTAGAAATAAAGGGATTGTTTTATATTTATACTTTTTATAACAAGCTTGTTCATTTTTCATTGACCATTTATTATTGATGTACTGTCTTGATAGATTCCTCATGCTGGATAATAAAATGTATCAGAAACTACTGTGTGGTTATGTTTTCATTTAAGGTCATGATGAGCAATATGATCTGTAAAAAATAAAATCATCTTAATAAATAGTCATGATCCTGTTGGGAAATACTTTTTTTTAATGTGTCCAGAATCACCAAGTCAGGTTCAAGTGACAGCTGAAAACTGTTATGATGATTTAGCTGTATGTATTAGCATTTTATAAACTATTAGGTCATTTGCATAAAGTCCAAGTGAAGTCTTGAGTCTGAAAAGGGACAGCACCATTTTAGAAAATATTTATTTAGATTTTTATTGAAACCGCTAGCAAATGCATTCTATCAAGTACAAATATTTATTTTAATGTGCCAAGATCAATTGAAGTGTGATTGGCCAAAATTGAATTTACTAATTCACCATGTTCAGTTTGAATTCCTCTTTTCTATCATTTCATATATAATATAGACAAGCTGACTATCAGTCGAGCTGGTTGTTATTGTATCTTCTGATTGTCAGAAGATGCATTTTGCACAACATTTCAAAGCTTTGGATGTAAAAATGTTGGTCTAATGAAACAGTAAATTGTAATTCCCACTTTCAGTCACTAGATGGCAGAAGTCTATAACATGATCACTGGCAGACTATCGTTTGTTTACACTTGTTGCAATGGCGACCATCACAGAACTGAAGTGTGGTAAGAGCTCACTAAAAATGGTATATTTGTCTGCATAGTATTCTTCAACCGACAAGAGAACATGATATGATATGTCTAGTGATAATTAAAGTTAATCTGATTGTGAGGCTGGGTAGCTCAGGTAGCATTAGCTTAAACACAACAACATATCTTTGTGTGTATGGTCTGCTGTATGTCTTCATTCAAAAATCACAAACGAAAAAGCGAAGCTGGCTGATTTTTTTTTTTTCACCCATCGAAGCGCAAACTTAACACCTTTCTCTCCTTTTTGGTGCACTATTGTAGCCGTGCGGGACACATTAGAGTCCCGGGGTGTGCTGGGCCAGCTGAAGGCTCGTATCCGGGCTGAGGTGTTCAGCGCCCTGGATGACCAGCGTGACCCTCGTCCCCCGCTGTCCCATGAAAACCTGCTCATCAACGAGCTCATCCGGGAGTACCTGGAGTTCAACAAGTACAGATACACTGCGTCAGTGCTGACAGCAGGTGGGTGAATACAAACAAACACAACAAAAACTATTTTCACCAACTGGACCACTGAGTCATCACATTTTACTGACCCATGAAACACGTTTTACTGGTTCACTGTAGGGCTGGGAAATATATCGAGTTTTTAAGATATATCGATATATTTTCAAACAAGATATAGGGTAAGACAATATCGTTAATATTTATATAGTTTAAGTTGCATTAAAATAACGTTACAGAGGTGCCAGGTCACCTTTTTCTCATCTCAATGATGATGACTGACTGTCTGTCTCTCTTAACCCTGCTCCTCCTCTCTCTCTCTCTTTTATTGTATTTAAGCAACATTTTTATTTTATAATATTACTTTTTAAATTCACAAACAGGTAGTTTATTTTTCCATGCGTTTTCACTGTTAATAAAATACATATTAATATATATCGAGTATCGCTATTCAGCTAAACAATATCGAGATATGAGTTTTGGTCCATATCGCCCAGCCCTAGTTCACTGTATTGATTACAAATTAGTATGCCCTTTCAAGACTTATTAGTTGTAGAATTAAAAGTAGAATTACTCTCAGATCTCAGTTTCCAGCCGTTGTTTTGGAAACTTAACCAATTTATATTGTTTAGAAATTTAAAAACTCTGTTTGCTTTCCCAGAGTCAGGCCAACCTGAAATTCCCTTGGACAGACAGTTCCTGGCAAATGAGTTAAAAGTCACTGAGGATGCAAGTTCCAAGTCTGTGTAAGTACACTACAGTAGGCTATCCAACATAGTTGACTGATATTGACTGAGCTATTAGGGGGTATGATGGCCTATGGGAGAATATTTTCAAACAGTGAATCACTGCTGTTGGCAAAGTTGTATTTTGTAACAGAAGAATATTTTCAATAGTGTTTGCTTTCGTAGCTCTATCATCCTTGAACAATGAAAGAAAACTGTAAAACACATTATTCAAATAATAGTTACTGGTAAGCCGTTTGAATAGAATTACAAGTTTTGCATTATTCTGGTCCAATAACGTTTCAGTAAACCCCACTTGCACTTTAGCGATAGAAAGACAGAGAAAGAGAATAAAAGGTGTTGATAAAAAAAAAACTTTGCTTTTTCAAAATGTTACTTTCAGACCTCTTCTCTACGGCTTGATGTCCCACTTTGTGAACAGCAATGACAAAGGTGGAAAAGTGTTTCTGCGGGGAGCCTCTCTGCCAGCTGCTGCTCCTGCAAGCAACACAGTACCTGGACCTGATGCCTGAGGTTAAAACACTGAGACAGAGACGCTTTTACGTCCTATTAGATGACATAAAATGTTGCAGCATCTTGTTGGATTACACTGACCGTTTCCAGTTTTTGTAAATAAATTTTAAAAATGTCCATTGCTTTATACTGTCAGTTGCCAATGACCCTAGATGACCTTTAGACCATTCGTTTAAATGTGAGTACTGGCTTCTACCATTGGTTTAGCATCAGTCATGGTGGTATTTCCCACAGTTATCAACATTCACTCAATAATTTAGGCATGAAGTTGAGATACCATGACTTAATGTTTGATACTTTTAAATGTTTTTTTTCACTTGTTAAAAAATGAATGTTTTATATTTATAAACTACATAGATTAAAATCATGCATTGAAGTGTTGTTTTATTTACTACCACTTGATGGCAGCTAAAGGTGCAGAATGTGTGGCGATGCTGTAACCTTTGCTGTCTCAGGAAATACTACATGTGCTATTATCTACATGGGGCATGGTGCATATAAAGGATAATTTCCTAGCATTGATTCAATAGATCCTACTTATTACATTTCACTAGCTAAACAGTTTAAATATTTACTTATATATATATTTACTTTTAAGACTCTTGTAAACTTAAAAGGAAATTCTGCTTTAATAAAAACTGTAATTGATAGTAAATTGCACACTTCTGAGCAGTTTCTTAATGTTACTTTAAACACAACCTGGAAGAGGAAAAGTGAAAAATAACGACTCAATGTTCACTTACTTTCCTGTGTTTGTTCATGGGTATTTCAGCACTCATTGTGTTGCTCCATCAAGCCGAACCCACCCATACTGCCCCTGCACTATTTTAGTTGAGTTGGTATAATACTGTCTGATTCAAGCAATGCTGCCTGGCCCTTGTTTGTCTTTATTAACACTTTATTACTACTAACATGTTTTATCTTGGTCTCATATGCAGTAGCTGATAATTTCATGATTATTGTTTAGATAAAAGACCCAGACAAATTAGTTTGTTAGATTTTTTTTTATGCAACTACATTCCTGAAGTTTTTGAACTGGGGCCATGGAATCCTCAAACCCCTTTAGTAGTAACTTAAGGCCCCTATAACTTTTATATTTATCATCAAACTCTGGTCACAATACGTTAACCTTTTTTTTTTGTCTACAAATTATTGAATTTGTTAAAGAAACAATTATTCCTACAATGATCAGACCCTGTTCAGTACACACAAACAACAAGCCTGTTTTTTTTTGTTTTTTTTAAATCTCACTTCCTCTCTCACCATTTAAGGGAACTTGGCTTTCTTATCTCACACAACTTCAAGCCCTCAGTTTCAGGAACTGATTATCTACAGTTACAGTCATTTGTTTCTCAGCATGATCCCTGATGCTAAACTCACAGTTGCACCACTTTCTGTAACATAATCCATGCATGTATTATTTTAAGGATTTAGAAGTCATTTCATCCTGTCTCAGTTACCATGCCTCTATCCTTAGTACTTGGTTGTAGAGGCTTCAATAAATGAGATCATAGTGCTCAAATTAGTTCATGTAAGAATGAGGTCATAATGCAGCAGAGCATTTAGTTCACTTACACGTGCCCATGTGAAAAGTCAAGATACAATGTCAGCATTTACCATCAATGCAGCTTGTACAACAAGATGTCATGTACACTCGACTCTACACAGCGTCCAAGTTCGTTGCTTCTTATTCTTATTAAAAACAAAAATGTATGTGATGAATGAATATGTGCTGGGTCGAAGAGAGTGTCATTGGGAAAATTTGAAGTCCAACTTCACATCATGTCTTTGGAGCAATCCTTTTTTGCCCCTACAGGCCGTGGCTCTGCGGTAAACAGTTTATTGGCAGCAAATATGAGTGTTCTCTTGAAATGGCTATATAAGCAGATGAGGTTGAACAATGGGACATGATTGTTAAATTGTCAGATCTCCTGATAATAGGTAGCATTGCTCCTCTACTGAATAAATTAGTTGTGTTGTAGAGACAGCTGTATAAATAGTGTTAAATGCAGCAGTCTGCAGGACTGATGTTTGCCTCTGAGCTCAAATTAGAAACCGATTGCATTCCTAGAGAGTCAAGCATATCCATAAACATATTTTCTCTCCGATACATAGCCATCTATGGACACGAGGTAGGAGAAAACATTAAACATACTGTATGTTAGAGATTTCTGCTTTGCTGTTCATGTTTTAATTGTTTATTTATTTTTGTGCAAAATGATGAAGCACAGAGCACATTTATGCTGCCAACGGATTGTTTTTGTACGGCGAAAAAGAAGACGTTTGAAGCAAAAAATGAAGTTGCAACCATTTAAATTTTCAGCTAACAGATTCAGATAATATTTAATTAATATTTATTTAATCCTTTCTGCTGCTTTAACCATCCTTCGGCCATTTTTTATGCATATACATTCCAACTGCCTCTTCTCCTCCAATTGTCACTGCCGACTTTTCAGTGGTTTATTCATTGCTCAGAGGAGGACCATGAGATTATTCTCCATCTCAGACAACCTGGGGAGGACGAATGCTTTTGGCTTAAGTTCAGTAAAGACTCCTCTTGTCAGCACACAGTGCCCTCGTACTTCAGGCTTTTTTTTCAGGCTCCACTCCTCCCTTCTCATGTTATGAATCACTTTACGTAACTTAAAGAAAATACCAATCTGACCTTCTTGCTTGTGGCAGTTAAAGTAATGATCCTGTTGGGAAAGCATGAAGAGCAGCATTCACTGTAGTTCAATGCAATGATCATGTAAACTTCTATGTAAACTTATTTTATACTACAAGGAGAGGAAGATGTACCATGTAGTCCAACAGCATGTTCTCTTAATGGCTCTGTGTACTGTCAATTGATTAGCAATAAAGCATTTTTCATAGCAAACTTCCTCATATAAAGAAACAACGTAATATGTTTGATCACTGCTATTGTTGCTGGACCATATTTAGTCACTGGGGCTTAGAAATGTTCGTCTGTGCTAGACTTTGAAAGTAACACAGAGAGCTCCCGAGATTCCATCCAGACCCCACTATCCTTATATGGCACACACTGCAACCTCTCTGTTCAGTGCTTTGTCTCCATCTCTCCTCCTCCTCCTCCTCCTCCTCCTCCTCCTCCTCTCATTCTTCATCCCTACCTCTGCCTTGTCTCTCACCCAGACTCCCTGAGTGTTCAACCAGAGTTTCTTCTTCATTAACACCACCCCTCCTCATTGATGTTGGCCAGAGAGAGCCCTTAGGTCCTCCATGTTGTTCTTGAGTTTGTCGTCAGCTTTCACACACAGCCACATAGTGTGCGCTTCTCTGGCACAAAACAGGCCCTGGCTGTCAACAGGAAGGTTGATTTATTGGAGCAAATAGATTAGTGTCCTTATATAGGAAGTTCCATTGGAAAGAAGCTGGAAACAGGGGGGATGAAAGAGAGGGATGGATGGGGGAGGGCAGCTTGTGATGGTGGAATGTGATGTGCGTAACGATAAGACATCTGTGGGATGTTCGTACACACAAACACACGCACACAGACTCATTTTCATTTTGTGAATTATGTGTTTTGCGTTCTGGGGAAATCTCTCTGGAGCTGTTTCAGTAAAGGGTGATTCCTGTGCTGGGGACACCTTGCCTTATAAGGAGTGAGAGCAGATTGCATCATCTAAAAACCCTACAGGGTGTGGGATCAGAGAATGTAGTTGGTTGTAATTCTAACTTATTATTGAGATGCATATTTAGTTTTATACCACTTTTATAACCTGCAACATGTATACTGGATAGCACAGAATACCTTGCTGAAATAGAAAATGCATTATGCATGAATAGGAGTCACACATTTTCTTATAAGTTCCACAAAACTTTAAACTCAGCAGGGGGTGATGGCTCTCACATCGAAGGATAAAAAGACCTTTTTGCAGAATACTTTTTGACATGTCCCAGTACTGGAAGCACAGATGACACTAACAATATTAACAATCTTCCTATACAGTCTGGCCCCCAGTCAGTGAGACTTGCCATATCTTGCTTTGACATTAACAGCAGAATTGAACCTTCTTGGTCACCTTTGCTATTGATTCAAAATGTATGTGGTAAGATATACTGTAAGTAACACCAAAATAAAGTTCCAGTAAATGTGTGTAGTTTTAAATACCAAAAATAACCAGGTAACAGTGCTGCAACATCAGCCTGATATAGTTTATTAAACTTGCTCGTTAGTGCTGATGCATTTAAGCAGAGTTAAACGTTCTAATTTTAATGTTTCCTTCATTATTCTGTATCCTCTTATGATACAATTAGCTTTGACTGTTAAATTGTAATGATATAAAATGAAAACAGTGGCAAAAGATTTTTCTCTGTGTCAATAGGCAGCTATGAATTTGACGATGTCCACAATCAGCATTCAATACAGAGTTCCGCAAGGGTCAATTCTTGGTCCTTTGCTTTTTAATTTGTATATACTCCCACTTGAGCCTATCATTCAGCATTTCAACATTTCATATTATTCCTATGCTGATGACACTCAGCTACTGTATATCAACCAATCAATCAATATTTATTTGTATAGCGCCATTTCGCAACAAATGTTATCTCAAGACACTTTACAAAAACAGCAGGTATAGACCTTACTCTTTGTTTGTACTATTTAGACCCGTCATTAATCAATCATGAGCCCAGTACTAAGCAACATTTAGCAAAGTTTCAGTGGCAAGGGAAAACTGCCTTTTAAAAGGCAGAAACCTCGAGCAGAACATATACCTGTCACTGCCAAAAAACTCAGCCCAGTATTTGATCTTATTCAGTGCATTGTAGAAATCAAAAATTGGATGGCAACAAAAGCTTAACGACTGAATCAGGACAACACAGTATAGGTCCAAAGACTCTTTGGGACCAGATTATCTCTTTGCTAACCCCTTCGTCGGTAAAACCATGGGCATCCCAAAAACCTGTAGGTGTGATTCTAGATGCTGATCTCAATTTTCAAAAACATGTAGTAAATGACAGCCTTCTACCATCTCAGAAACATATCCAAAGTTGATGTTTCCTGTCACAGTCAGACTCTCAAAAGCTGGTTCACGCTTTCATCTCCACGAGACTTGATTATGCACTTTTTTCTGGACTTACAAAACAGGTGCTACACAAACTCCATTCAGACTGCTGCTGCCAGGGTTTGAACTAAAACCAAAACGTTGGAATGCATCACTTCCTGAATGGATTTTAAATCTATAAATGACTGAAATACACACCAGACAGGTCCCTCAGATCAAATAACTCATTATTCCTGAGGTCTAAAGTCTGCTAAAAACCAGTCTTCTTTAAAAAGAAGACTTCTCTTTGCACAAGCTTTTGGCTAAACCTTAACTGATTGGAGTAAATCTAGCTGTTTATTAATACAATCCATTTTGTTTCTGTTTTAATTTCTTCTTAATTATTTATTCCTACTCCTTTGTATGGTGTTGCTGTCGCATTTTATGCATTTTGTTTTCATCTTGTGTTCTTATTGTAGGCTATAATGTTTGTATTATGTATGTTGTCAACTTTACCACATTAACACACTGAGTCTATGATTATGAAATATAAATAATCTCGACTTGACATGACTTGACTTGACTTATCATATTTCCTTCCTCGGACGCTGGTGTCCCCAGAGGGCATGTCCTCAGCCTCCTGCCTCCTGCCTGCAGCTGGACGATGCTGGAGGAGGAGGAGCAGCAGCAGTCCGCTGTTTAAATGGTAAGACTCAGAATTCAACGGGGGTCATTTGGACTGTTCGTTTTTGGAGTACCTCGTCAACGCAAGACGCTCCAAACCCTGACTCTCCAAGTCCACAGCTCCCCCTGAAAACTACTTTCTTAACAATATGTAAGTATAGCCTATCATTTACTGTTGAGGCAAGTTTTACGAATGGTGAATAGTGTCGTGCACTTGTCAAACCGCATCATTTCAACACTTCATGTGTGCTTGAGGAAGAGACATTTACAGTTTATATGCTCTAACCACCATCATGTTTCATAAACATATTAGCCTCATTTTAGCATGGAAACTATTTTGCTATCGTTGTGTGTCTTTGTGTGTAGTTAGCATTACTTTTTTTGCTGGCTGCTGACTATATGGTTCCAGACAGGTGCTCAGGTCTAGAAGGCATTATTCAGTGATTTTATTCATACATGTCAACCATGCAGAACTACATTTTTGCATTAGAAAACTGCTTTTGAATACAGTAATAAAAATAAAAAAAAGTTTAATTAGTGCACCACCCTACAGAAAAAGTTGGGGAAGTATGTCTGCAAAGCCTATCTCAGTAAAGATGCAGGCATGACTATCCGTGGCGTTTCCTGTTGCAGGGTTTAAAGCTGCCTGTCTGTCAAACTGCTGTTGCTGAAGATGCAGACTCTGCAATGAGAGCTGAGCCCTGCCACTCTCCACAGTCAAGTGCTGAGTGCTGAAACATATTATTGATGACTGTGATGTTTTGTATTTATTTTGTGGTTTACTGGTTTCATGTTTTAGTTCAGGTCAAAATGATAGACTACATCAAGGAACAAGTAGGCTATTATTAGCCTACCGTTTTCAGTCTACATATGAAATGGTGATTCATCGAGCATTACTATTTTTTAATTCTACTTCTCTGACAGGGACTTTCTCGAAAGTCGCCAGACCATGATGAAAAAAGGTTCAGGGACAGATACACATACCAAAATGCTGTGACAAAGAACAAAGTATTTTTCTTTTATTATCAAAGCATCTATGAAAATGTAATTGCTATATTTGTGTTTTCAAGTGGCAGTTTTGCATTTGAATATCAAGTAGGACTCTTTCTCTAATGTGACACATCATTAGTGTATATAGTTTTTATAATTTAATCATTTAAGCGGCTCAATCCTTATCACTATAAAAAGGCATTACAATTCTAATGTGTCAGGTTTGTTAATGAGATGACTACAGGAAGATTGTTTGTGAAACAGCAAAGAGAGGAAATGAGTAAGATCCTTCACAGGCCCTCAGAACAATTTTGACCCATAAATAGAAAGGTCACATAGTCTTATGTGTGACATTTGTACTCTTATTACAATATCAAAAAGATATTTTAACATCGAAGTTTCTGATATTTGAAAAAAAAACATTGACTTTTTTTTTTTAACTTTGTGTGAAATGTTTGAATTGTGGCCAAAATCTGATTTTAGTGAAGGGCTGCATAAACTTGAGAGCAATGTGATACAAGTTTTTACTGAACTAAGCTAGGTCGCGTAAGTTTTTGTGGTGCCTTTGGTGTTCCTGTGGCATCTTCGTTTAGATTATTCTCTTTTCATGCACTATTTGTGTTGATTATTTAGGAGAATGGATAATTGAGTCTTATGTCAGTATGCATGTGGTGACACACTCAGCGTTGTGATGACTGTGAGCTCCTGTCGTCCTTTAAATTGTCGGTCTCTGTCTGTTGGTTAACCTGTTAACCCCTCAGCAGACAGACGTCTTCTAGGTACAGTGGCTGAGTATAAAACTGTGTTGACACAACAGAGAGAGAGAGCGAGAGAGAGCACAAGAGAGCGAGAGAGAGATAATGCTTTGGAGAAGTTTTAACCAGAATATTGAGGAAAGTTAAAGGGGATAAGGAGAGGCATCTTGATTGGCTGCACACACTTGAACACAGGGAGGGGTGTGTCAGGAAAAGTATG
The DNA here is from genome assembly GCF_963584025.1 of Labrus mixtus. Taxonomy (NCBI): domain Eukaryota; kingdom Metazoa; phylum Chordata; class Actinopteri; order Labriformes; family Labridae; genus Labrus; species Labrus mixtus. Next base: position 10,956,988 of record NC_083613.1, read on the forward strand.
TTTACTTTTATCTTCAGAAAAAAAGGGATCATCAAAGAATCAGCTGGTCTCCTCCTCATTCCCTCAGAAGAATGCACAGCTCACTGCACTTATCCACTATCGCTTCAGTTTTTCAAAAATAGGAAGTGTCTGTCTCCGTCTCCAGTTAATATTAATGAAATATCTTTTAGGAGTTCCGGTTTAGTTTGGTTTGGCAGCACCCCGGGGTACATTTTTTGGCTTTCTCAGGAGGCTCAGTCAGTGGCTTTTTTTTTTTACATAGTTCCCACTCAAAGCGTGTGCCAGTCTCAGTGTACAGAGGGATGGAGAGGGGGGAGAAGTAACAGCCTGCAGACAGGATTGACTCAGTGTCTGTAATCCATGCACCACTAAGTTTTATTGCTTAGTTCAAACGGCTAATCCATTTGACATATTATGATATGGTTTAAGTGTAGTATTAGACCACTAGACTCACTAGACCAATTGTGCAGTCAGACATAAAGTGTAGACTGTGATCAAATATTTGCAATAGATGCTACAAAGCTACATTTCTGTCTATTATTTTAAAACAGTAAGGTTGAAGTAAAAATCCTTCCCCTCTTCCTGTTTGCAGTTTACAGTAGCTTCCTCTGCAGGTACCACTCCAAGACATGTCTGTGACCCAGACACTTGTTCATAGTTCAGCCTCAACCCATTGCATTTCAAAAAAAAAAAAAAAAAAATTGTAGATAGGGGCCAATGTGAAGCATGATTGTTAAAGCCCCTCGCCCCCCTCAGGCTCTCTGCATAGCTGTTATCATTTTGGAGTAAACGACGAGGCCAGCAAGAGACATACTATTCCCTATAAGGGCTTTGTTTGGGAGTTCACTTGCCTAGCTGTTTAGGTCCACAGAAAAGAGTCCTGCCCCAGAGAAGGAGCCCTTATATGGTCATCACAGCACGAGACTGGAGCCTCCTAGCAGGGAGACTGGGAAAGGGAGATGGAGGGGGAAAGACGTGGGAGAAATGGATGTTGTCAATTAAACACTTACTTAACTATTGAGCATAAGTAATAGCGAGTGAGCATTAATGGGTTGGGAAATAACAAAGCTGTTGATAACAATGTACTGGTCTTTTTTTAATGTTGATAAATATCCATTTCCCAGCCTCAATCGTGCAATCTAAGCTAAGGAGGGGAATTGTTCGTGCATCTCCCTTGTGGTGTGTGTGAGAGTGTGGGGTCAAGGGGGGGTGGAGGTCTGTGAGAATAACTGCAGTCTGAAACTCCGAGATGGATGAAACATGTTAACTCTTTGAGTTATCATCACAGACAGGAGGCAACTGTAGTAGCATGTCGTCTATACCAAAGAGTAATCACTTAACTGCAGTATTTAGTTTACCCTGTGAATTAACTGTCTTTAACCCAAAAAGAGAAACAGATAAGGGACTGGAGCAGGGTTTTTATTTATCTTTTATGTGTATTCAAAAGTTTGAGGTGTTGATCGTTGCTGTAACATATTGTGATCATATTTTTTGCATCACTGTAGTTTCACGTCCTGTTAAATGTAAACCATAAATTGGTGGGTCATTTCTTGCCCTCTCATCTTTATCTACTTCCTGCCTACCACTTTTCTTTGTTTCCTCTTACTGTACATTGGCTCTTTCCTTCTTTAGTTCCTTCCTCTCTTTCCACCTCTCTTCTGTCTTTGCTTGTTATATCAATAACTCTTTTTAAATATACAAAATATGTGTTCCCTCAAACAGTTGGCCCTCCACCTTAACCAAAGATGTCCAAGAAGGCCCCGAGCGAGGACGAAAAGTTCCTCTTCGTAGACAAAGACTTCTTGAACAGCCCGATGGCTCAAGCCGACTGGTCGGCCAAGAAGCTGGTGTGGATCCCGTCGGAGAGGCATGGCTTTGAGGCGGCCAGCATCAAGGAGGAGCACGGCGATGAGGTGCTGGTTGAGCTGGCTGACAATGCCAAGAAGATGACGGTCAACAAGGATGACATTCAGAAGATGAACCCGCCCAAGTTCAGCAAGGTTGAGGACATGGCCGAGCTCACCTGCCTGAACGAAGCATCCGTGTTGCACAATATACGCGAGCGGTACTTCTCTGGCCTTATTTATGTAAGTATACAGCAAAATCATTTGAAATGCTCCCGCAGTCATTCAGTCACACGTGTGACACCTGAAATGTTGGACTGGCAAAGACTGCCGTTGTCCAACTACATTTTTGACAGTCATTTAATTGCTTATGTCAGTCTTTACACATGTGCGTCTTCCTCTTGGTTGTTCCCCTCAGACGTACTCTGGTCTGTTCTGCGTGGTGGTGAACCCCTATAAAATGCTGCCAATTTACTCAGAGAAGATCATTGAAATGTACAAAGGCAAGAAAAGACATGAAGTCCCCCCTCACATCTACTCCATCGCTGATAATGCTTACAGGAACATGATGCAAGGTAAGAGATCTCTACCTCTCCCAGGTTTAATATCTACCTTTCTTATAATCCTGTGATGGAAAGTCATACTTTGTCTTTGTCTTTTTTGTGGGACCTTTCTGTTATTTAAGTGTTCAAGTGCACATTACATGAACGGTTACAATAAATAAACTGAATAACCTGTCAAGAGTAACTCTCCATCCAGTACATCATGTTAAAGACTGCAGCATCTAATAACTTCAACTGAATGAATTCAATAAAAAAATGATTGTCAACATGTGAACTGGTGCAGCTGAAGGACACCATTCACACAAACACGAGGGAAATGATGTGGAAGCATGTGCTCTTGAAGCTGCTATTCTTGACGCGTTTGCATGAAGCTGTAAAGGTCAGGTGAGGTTTTGCTGTGGTTACCGCTGTCAGTAGTCTAACGTTTGTCTGAGTGACGACAGCTGTCAGCATTTAACTCTGTCATGTTAACAAACGTGGTTGATAAAAACCACAAACTGGCCCCCGCTGTCAAGCTGATAGTTTAAAATGCAGAACTGTGTTTATTATTCTGCACAATCCAAAATCCACCCCAGAGCTCTACCTGCCTGCTGAAGGTTCAAGTGTAAGTTGGTTACCAGAGTGTATTAAAATCTAAATGAGTATTGTATGGCCTATTAGAGAGTCAGTGTCTCGTATAGGTGACAACACTGGCCTTGGCAGAGTCGTGCTTACAGTAAATGGCTCTTGGAAAATCCTGGAGTGGTACGACTTGAGAGCGGCTGCTTTCCCATAGAATCCGTTTCTTGTTCTGCCAGGGGGGTCGTGCCCACTGGACTTCATGTTGACGTGATGATTTACTCTCAGAGGAGTTGACATCTGGATTGAGAGATGGGTGGAGGGCAGTAAAACATTTCCTGTTCCAGCCCCTCCCCCCCCCCATCCCCCCTCCCAAAAAAAAGAAAAGAAAAGAAAAAGAGACAAGTACTTTTTTCCACCATGCAAGACAGGAATCGCCTTTTCAAGACTCTATTAATATCTTTTTGGTTTGTTTTGTTTTCCTATGAAGGGGGGTGTTTGGACAGGATCTACAGTTAAGTTAGGAAGCAACTGTTTAGAGAGCTCCAAAGAAGGGGGGGGGTTATCCATCCAATCCCTCTGGCAGTGAGGAGAGCGGACATAACTAACTAGTGGTGGTGCAGACATCAAATACATACTAAGTTTACATCTGCTAGTTTAAACTCACCGGTATAGACACTCATGACATTAGAGATCAATGCATCACTCCAAAATCAAGATGGTTTGATGAAATCTTTTGCATTTTAGTCATGATTATTCCAAATCTATTATTTATGTGTGTGTCCATAGTAATGAATGCAACTGTTGCCAATATTTGTGCTAAGGCTGATTTTAAGCTCCACCACGGCAGTCCACAGGAAATGATTGTATTGACTGCTGCAGTTATTATGTGTAAACACAGTGTCTCAAGTAAACAAGTAAAGGGAGGATTCATTGGTGTTCGCGTGAGTGTTTGGATTACCTTTCTCCATCAGAGGAATCTATACAGCTGAGAAGTGGAGACCGTTTTCAGTTTATGGTACAATCAAACACAGAACCACCCATCAGGAGGAGTGCACTTGATTTGTTGCTCTTATCTAAGACTAAACTAACAGAAATGTGTTTAGGTTCATGGTATACAGTAACAAGCTGCTGATTAAGTTTGTTTACCATCCATAAAGTTTTACAGTTTAAAATCACTTCTTCAAGCTGCCTTTAAGAACCAAGACAAATTCAAAACAGTTTTTGAACAGACACGCTTTTTTCCCACACAGAATAATATATATATCCAAGAAGTCCAAAGTGTAAAGATGGGATAAAAGTCTTATTGTCGCAAAAATGCTAAACCAAAAGGTTAAGACTTAAACTACACATCTCTTAACCCTATCTAAGCCTTTATTATACAACCTTGTAGATGAAGAGAGTTGTTATTGTTGATGCTTCAGTGGGATTTCCCATGAAGTGGTGACTAATGATGCAGGCTGTTCTACACTGAATGTTACTGCATCAACAGTTCACATATTAGAGTGGAAGTGGGGCATAACTACAGCAAATCCGGATAACTCTCCTAAGCTTTAAAAACATTCTCCCTGCAATCTTGGCTGAGATCCAATTCCTCCAAAACTGTGCCTCAGTCTTTGATGTTTGATGTGTTTTTCAAGATAAAGATGTGAAATTCCCACAGGCAGTTTTTGTCCCATGCAGCAGATGACTGGTGTGTTTTTGTTTTTTTTCAGTGCTCTGAGTGTGTTTACAGTACTTCTTACAGGTGCAAGACACAGACACTCTCAGGTCTGATTTTGCTTAACATGGCTAAACCAGTGTCACTAACATATTATCAATTTTGACAACAAAAAAAAAAAACAGTTTCTTTACTCAAAGTCACTTGTGCAAGCAAGACTGGATGTTGTTTTTGGACGTTTTACAAAAGCTCCCAACTCTTCCCAACCATCTAAACGCTCTCTCTCCTTCTCGCTCTCTCTCTTGCTCCATCTGCCTTAATTAGGAAGTGCAGAGAGGGAACAGTGTGTGTATGTAAGGAATTTAACAAATGGAACAGCAGCCAGAGTCAGAGTCCAAACAGGAAATGCATCACTTTCTAGTTTACAGTTCAGGGACAGCTACATACGGTGAATGTGTGTGACTGTTTGAAAATGAATGATTGATGGGGTGGTCTGTGATGCTCCTTTCCCCCACATTTGATCATTTTTGCAGTGCAGTTTCACACTGCCATGCTCTGGGAGGTTTTATGTGCAAAAGTTATCTTTTCTACCAGATGTACTCAACGTACTCCCCCAGGGTAGTTTTTTTTTTTTTTATTGGAGGATGCTGTTACAAAATAGCCCTACATGGGCTCAATGTATTCTCCCTGGAGTATTATTGGATGACTCATTGCTCAGCACATTCAAAGTTGAATTTGAAGCTTGAAAATCTAAGTTTTTGTGGGAGCTTTTACTTGTAACACACCCTTCTTTAAACTTTACACAGAGTCCCAGTTGGTTGTTTAATTGTAGCAACAGGTTCATATTTACTTCTGGAGAAATGCACGTGGTTTCATATGTAATATGACAAATAGTCCTTCAGTGAAACACTGTGCATGGTGACCTCAAGAAGAAGAAAAACAGGATGCTCAATCATAATACCTAACAATAGAATGTTTGCACTATGTTTTTTTTTCAGATGTTTTTTAATTCCAACATCATTTCGAGGAATGTATCAGTACTGCACTTTTAACTCACTGTATATGTTTTCATGAATTTGTCTAAGACTGTTAACTTTCTTTGTGTCAACAGATCGTGAGGATCAGTCCATTCTCTGCACGTAAGCAAAAATCATCACCTCCAAACTACCACTCTGTCTTCTTTCCTCAACCTTTTTCCTGGACTCCTTATTAATACTAGAAAGAAGGTTTTGTGTGTGTGTGTGTGTGTGTGTGTGTGCGCGCGCGCGTGCGTGTGTTCGTGCGTGCGTGCATGTGTGTGTGTGTGAAAGAACAGTTACATAATGCTTGCATAAACACAGAGTTAAACAAATGAGATACCTCTCCAGTCTCTCAGCACCCAGGATCAACATGTAAATATCATTGAAGAGTGATCATTTTTAGATGATGTTGCAGGCTGGACACAGAAAGCTTTAGTTTGTCACGTTATGTTGCAGTCTTGTTGTATTCAACTGGAGCCACTCTGGATGAGTACTCCCAAAGGGTTGTAGCCTCGCTCTCCTCTTCGACCCTCGGTCAGGAAGTATGCCCCACATCCTGATGGGAGAACCAGATAAGCTTTCCAAATGTTTGGGCTCCATTGTGTTTGTTTATTTCTTTTAAACTAATTATTTAGAACTTTAACAGGGCTTTCCTACAGTCAGTGATAGGGCATCTGTTGTCTGGCAGTAAAAGGCTGCAGTAAAATCTCTGGACTGGACTTTAATTCACCATAAACATGAATTTGTTTGTCCTTTAATCTTTAAGTGACCTTACTCCTGTTTCAATTCTGATTTTGAATACTCCTTTCTTTTCCAGGAACGACTGCCACTCTGGCTGTTCTCTGCAAACTAATTTTCCACTTCCTCATATTGTACATCTCACTGGCTTGTGTTCTTTATCTGTCTCTGTCCAGTCTTACTTAAAATGGGCTTCATGCATTCGTCTTTGAATGGATACTTCTAGAGAGGGAGGATATTTATGCACCAACCCAAAGAATTATAGACTCAATATAATTAAATTTAGTAATAAGACAGCATACGTATTTTATCAGCACCTTACATGGATCTGCTGTGCCGTCTATCTTTTTCCCTCCACTAAATTAACTGAGTAGTATCAGTAGCAAGCAGGTTAAGGTCACTGTACAGATTGCAGGAGTCACTGCAAAAGTTTTGAGTGCATGTTTGCTGCTGAGGATTCAGTTGTTCCAGTAAAGGAATTGAAAAAAAAAAAGGAGCTCTTCCACCCTCAAGGCTCTTTCAAAGTTTACAGAACAGATGCAAGGATGCCGCCAAGTCTTTGATTACATCAGATTATTTCCTCAATAATCAAGCTTTCAAGATCAAAATTCTGGATAAGTTTGGTAGTATTTATTCCTTTTCCTCAGTGGTTTACAGTATGTTACAAGCAGTTGTGAACATGAAGAATGGCTAATGCTAACGTGAGAAGACATCAATAAAGTGTTATTTAAACAATTCAAAGCAATATTCAGGTCCATAAAGACACCTTAAGATTTCACTTTGAGCTACAGCTGCTCTTAGTCTCTGCAGGCCTCCGGTACCATATATGGGAGAAATGTTTCATGGAATGTCATGCATGACATTCTCCATCTGCATGTGTGTGTACACGTGTTTAATTGCTCTGGCATGTATGTTGTTTTTTGGTGATATTGTTTAAACAGCATTCCACTATAGAGGCTTTGCATCTTTGCTGCATGAAGTTGAGAAGAAGCTCAGTGATATTAGTATTTTACTGGATACTTGTGTAGCAGAATTTTTATGATTTCCTGTCTTGACTTCACTCATGACAAAAAATTAAATTATGTTGATGGTATATTAAAGGTAGGCATGCAATGTAGGTATTCCAAGTACCTCTACTCAAAACGTCAGTGCATGAAGAGCGACTTTTATAATATAACTGTCTGTACAAGTCTTGATGGAGATTTGAATCGTTCTTCAAAAAGATAGGAAAGTTCTGAATGACTTTTTTGAACAACATCACCACTTATTGAAATATTAAGAATAATCGTGTAATTGAAGAGGCCCCTCCCTAATACAGTGTCAACAAAAATATTAACATGTTGCAAAAAATTCCTGAGCTATTATACCGCACATCTTTAGCATGTAGCGTGTTTCTAATATTTCTGGTCAATGAGTTTATTCTGGTAATCCTAGCAGTGATTATATTCCTCATTTTTCTCCACCCAGTAGCAAGAATTTGCCATGGGAAATAGCTAGGAGCCGGCTAAATCCATTCTTGAAATGTTGACTTTGCATCTCAGCAGGGTCACTAGTTTCCGTGGTCTAATAATCTTTGAGTGTGTGTGTAACAGACTGCACTGATGGAATGGACAGAGCGCCTATGAATTTGCAGGATGTTGTTCAGATTCACAGTCTTCACTGACCCTGTTGAGGGCCCAACTTGAATAACTTGAATTAAGGGGGGAATCATCTTGATTTAGCTTCCTAGAATGTTGGATTTTCTTCAAAAGAAAAGTTTTTGTTGTTCTTAAATTTGTGTCTAACCATTTAATTAAAAGTCTGCTCCATCGCATTTCAAATTTGACTGTTTGCATCTGCAAAATATAATCTTATAAATTTGATCCTCTCAGATAGTAAAACCGGTATAGTTAACACACAGGAAGAGACTTGTTGGTAGAACATCTGGAGAGATAACTGCTCATCAGAATTTATTGTGAACAGCTGACTACAGGAGGATCCTGGCTGTATTATTTTCTGACTAAACCCGAACAAGATAAAGTAATTAGACTCCTCTCAGAGCTGCCAAGCCCTAACACAGGGCGCATCCCAGGCCTTTTATGGACTGGTGTCTGAGGATTTGTGTGTTTGGTGGACTGCTGGCTGGTGGCTCTGGTATCAGTCAACTTTGTCTTTCTAAATATCCAAGTTTGTTTTCTGAAAGGAATGTGTTCCTGCCTCTGCATGAAAAAAGACACATTAATTTATTTTACACATGGAACATATTTTACTTCTGATTAGTTTGAGGGCATCCATCACAATGTCTCCCTCTACAATATACAGTCATACAGTCATAAAAAGCAAGACATGCAAAGACAATCTTTAAATGAAAAGCCAGGCTTGCTGTCTGCAATTTGTTTCTTTTAAGCCTTAATGTAAGAAAAAAGGGATTAATGTTACATTTTTAAATCCCATTCTCACCTAAAAATCTCAGGATTCTGATAGTTGGTAAGAGGATCTGGGCACACAGGGATCAGTGTGTAGTACACAGACTGAACAATAACATTATGCTTAGTGTCAGACGGTGGTGCAGCTATCTCTGCTGCACATGATTTCTATTCAATTAAACTGGCTTATTGAACTGTGAACAGAGTACCTGTCGTTGCTTCTTATCTTCATGTTCCCTTTCACTATTCTTCTTCTGCATCGTCTAATCCCCCTCTCACTGTTTCCTCTGTAGAGGAGAGTCTGGTGCAGGGAAGACAGAGAACACCAAGAAGGTCATCCAGTATCTGGCTCTAGTGGCCTCCTCACACAAAGGCAAGAAGGACAGCAGCGCTGTAAGTATATGTGTAAAAAGATGATGTCGTATAAAACGTTTGGATCTGTCAGCCAGTTCCCTCACTCTCCAACATATGTAGGTAACTGCTCAGTTTAATCCTGTATATCGCCATTTCCTCCAAATAGCAACAATCAGGAGCACAGTTTGCCTACGTGAGTAAAGGGGAAACCTGGAGTGTGTTTTTGTGTGTGGTGTTTGTGTGTGATCTTTCATTGGGATAGAAAAATGCATGAAGCAAGTGTCACTGAGTTATCCCAATAAACTTTAGTTTTTTTCCTTTTTAAATATTTTCTTAGATAAAGGGTCAAGATCCTCGGATCTTACTGTCGTAGAGTTAGAGCTTATTATAACAAAAGTGACGTAGACTGCATGACCATGATCATAGTACTTTTCAAAACTGAATGAAACCGAATGTTCAATAAAGGAAGTCTAGTGTTAGCATATTCCTTAGATGGTTTAATATGTGGAGTTTTGTGTCGTCCATCTTCTCCTGATCACCCTCTCACTGCCAGCGGAGATGAGTTTGTAGGCTCCCTGGCAGTAAAAGGGTCTCTCACAGAACAAAGAGCACAGTGTGAGCATGCCCATGTCCTGTACATATCTATAAAACACAACAACCTCCCCCCTCTCCCCTCCTCCTCCCCCCCCTCCTCCTCAGCCTCCTCCATCTGCCTCTTAGTGTAATATAGACTGACTGGTCTTGTAGTATCTACAGGGCCCGGTTTGCATCTGAGACTGTTTTGACCCCGAACATGCTAAAATGTGCTCTTGGCTCCTGAATACATGTGGAAGGTTTGTTGTGTTGCTCTGGTGCTGGTGAAAGTATCAGAAGCATCCATTTGGGGGATAAAGCAAGGCTTCCTTTTGCCATTGACCCTACTCACGCTCAAGACCCCAGAGGAAACTCTGAACAGTTTGCTGTCCTCAGTAGGACCTCAGCTCTCCCATGGACCTAGCTGAACAGAAATAGCATTTGGATGACCCCTTTTCTTGCTCTCACTTTCCCAACTCCTTAGGCACTATTTTACTCAGCTAGCAACTTCTTAACTTTGTTCTTGTGTGTCTCATTTTGAAAATGGCCTTTGAAAAAACCTTCCCTATCAAGGATCACTTTCTTTCCATTTCTTTGCTCTATGTCTCTCCTTCTTTTCTTCTGTCTTTTCTTTAGTGGCTCAAATGAACAAGACCTTCCTCTCTGCTCTGCCAACTCTCAACTACACTTCTTCAGCTGGTCTGTATCTTCAATGTTTAGAGTAGATTTGACTTTTTTTTATCACAAAATCTTGTGTTAAATGACTACCTTCTCCTTAAATTAACCATCCTCAAGAATAACTCCAAATCAATCTTGGTAAAATCACAAATGCCTGATCATGTGCTGATTAACTTACCCTTGCTTTCATCTCATCATTTCCTTTTTTTAAGTCAATGTTAACACAAGTCGTGACCTTCACCTCTTGGTGGCTTTAGCTCATTTACAGGGTAGGTGAAGGCAGTTTTTTTTAGGGAGAGAGTATTTAAGGTAGGAGTCCACAGCACCTGACCTTGATGCTAAGCTAACACAGGCCTCTTTGATCAGGTGGATTAGCTCAATCAAAGTGACAGGGTGTCTGCCTCATTTACCGACCTCCACCCACCGGGCTCTGCAGTCACGCTGGAAGCAAATCATATCCCCAAAGGACTGTTTGTGAATCCAAATCATTTTAATTTTCTGACAAAATAAATAATATCACTCTTCTTCTTTCTTTATTCTTTGTACATCAGTGTGACACCTCACCCAACCTCAAATAACCTCACTCCCTCGCTTACCTCATAATCAGAGGGGCTTTTCCTCATTTACAATTTCTTCCAAAACTGACATAGGAGTCCTTCTTCCATAACAAAATATATTAAAGACAGCTACTTACTGAGGAGTTATGTTGTCGTCTTAAAGCTAATTATAGATTTACTTGTACTTGTTATTACTGATCACTTAGAAGTTGATTTAATGTTTTTAAGGCCACTAAATCCTTCATCTTGTTCTTCACACATCAGTGATAATATTCTGATGAACCTCTTTTAACTAATTCCAACCCAAATCTTCCAAACCTTATCCCCACCAATCACTACCTACTGCCCCTCCATGCCAAGCAACCTTGAAGTGTATAATACTGATGTTTATGCATATTACTGTTGTCACTAGGGGGAGCTGGAGAAGCAGCTTTTGCAGGCCAATCCCATTCTGGAGGCCTTTGGAAATGCCAAGACCATCAAAAATGACAACTCCTCCCGATTTGTGAGTTTGCAGTTTCCTGTATCAAAGAATTATTTTTTTCACTATATCAAGCAACTTTATTTGATCAATATCATTTAGCTCTGTTTTGTTTTACATACAACTGTGTACTGTAACATCTTCTCTTCTGAACTCTCTTACAGGGTAAATTCATCCGTATCAACTTTGATGTGACTGGCTACATCGTTGGAGCCAATATTGAGACTTGTATCCTGACCATGTGTTCTCTTTTGTTTTTCTTAGTCCGGGAAAATGTTTTAATTACCGGTAGAGCACATTTGTCAGGCTGTTAACTCCAATATGTTTTTTTTTATTTTAACATTGTAGTCTGATCTTCATATGTGGCTGAATAGAAATGAATATGCCGATCCTTTAGAGAGCAAACAAGGCTTGTTAGTGTCTTTAACAGTCACATTTGTCAGACCTGCTGGAGAAGTCTCGCTGTATCAGACAAGCAAAGACAGAAAGAGCTTTCCACATCTTCTACTACATGATTGCTGGTGCCAAGGACAAACTGCGTGGTGAGTTCATACATACACTCTGCTTTCTCTTTTATACACTCGTTAATATAAAATCCTGCCGTACAGTTGCTGCAGGTTAACTGGCTATATGTTGATATGATCACAGTTTTCTTTAATTTGACCATCATGGGTTATAGCTATGATGCGTGCCCCATGTAAAGAAGATATACTCCTCATCGGAATGGCTGTGGGTTCCAATCTGACCTCTGCCCTTTGCTGCATGTCGCCTTCCCCACTCTCTCCTCCCTAAAATGTTCAGGCTCTGCTCGGCTGTCCTGTCCTGTCTAATAAATCCAAAAATGGCCCAAAATAAAAATCTTTAAGAAAAAACATTCACGGGTTGTAAAGAAAACAAGAATAATGATGAAAAGTCATTAACTGATGCATGTTTGTGTTTATTATTTTCAGAGGAGCTTCTTTTGGAGCCATTCAGTAATTACCGCTTCCTGAGCTCAGGCCACGTTCAGATCACAGGCCAGGAAGACAATGAACTGTACGAAGAGACCATGGAGGCCATGAATATCATGGGCCTCACTGAGGAAGAGAGAACCGGTATCAGTCACAACTTTGATCTTGGCTAGTAGGATAGACTGCTTGGAGTTGGATAATGTAAGGTGCCACTGCTATTTCTCTAACTTTGATTTGCCTTGGTGTTAGATATCATGAAGGTGTGCTCCACAGTCATGCAGCTGGGAAACATTGAGTTCAAAAAAGAAAGGAATCAGGAGCAGGCCACTATGCCTGACAACACTGGTTAGAAACCCAAAACCTTTCAATATTAGAAACATTCAAATTAAAATAAACATGCTTGTGTGAAGTGCACCAACATGGTTTTTTTCTCTCTCTCTCTTTAGCCGCTCAGAAGGTCTGTCACCTACAGGGCATCAACGTGACAGACTTTACCCGTGCAATCCTCACCCCTCGTATCAAAGTGGGCAGGGAGGTGGTGCAGAAGGCTCAGACCAAAGAGCAGGTAGTACAGGAAGAGCGCAGAGTGTAAAAACACATGGACAAGTAAAACAAATAGTGCATTTAATGAAACGCTTCCCAAATGTCTTAACTGGGTTTAAACAAAACATGTAATTCTGATCTCTTATCAGATGTTTCCTGTGTGCTTTGTTTCTATTCATTAGGCTGACTTTGCTACTGAAGCTTTGGCTAAAGCTGTGTTTGAGAGACTGTTCCGCTGGATCCTGGCCCGAGTCAACAAGGCCCTGGATAAGACCAAACGCCAGGGAGCTTCCTTCCTGGGAATACTTGACATTGCAGGCTTTGAAATCTTTGAGGTATGGACATGCTCATCACTGATAAATCAGAAACTAATACAGTACTGTCAATCAGTCAATCAGTCAGTCAATCAATCAGTTTGAATTATTCAGTGCCAAATCATCTAGTTATTTAAATACACTTATCAAAAAGAGCTTCTTTAGAACAAACTGTTATATATCATGACGCTTATTAAACACAAACGATTAACAAACATCTCTGTTCGTGTATGTAATTTTAGTTTTTTTTATCATGTTGCAGGACAACTCATTTGAGCAGCTGTGTATAAACTACACCAATGAGAAGCTTCAGCAGCTCTTCAACCACACCATGTTCATCCTGGAGCAGGAGGAGTACCAGAGGGAGGGCATCGAGTGGAACTTCATTGACTTTGGTCTGGACCTGCAGCCCTGCATCGAGCTCATTGAGAGACCCGTGAGTTGCTTTGAGGAAAAAAAGAAAATTGTCATTTATATACACAATTCTCCTGCCCAGTGTGGATATTTTTGGGATTTGTTATTATGCATTTCATGAAATTGTCAACTCTGTTATCATTGCATATTTCCTGCAGAACAACCCTCCAGGCGTCCTGGCCCTGCTGGATGAAGAGTGTTGGTTCCCTAAAGCCACAGACGTCTCCTTTGTGGAGAAACTTATGAACACCCAAGGGAGCCATGTGAAATTTGCCAAGCCTAAGCAGCTGAAAGACAAGACAGAGTTTTCTCTTCTACATTATGCTGGAAAGGTGAGTATGGTGCAACATGTTTAATATAAAAGCACAATGTGGTCTCATGTTGCGTAATAGCTTGGGTTACATGATTAAACAATATTACAGTAATCACCACTTTAATATTATATAACGCTACATTTCATTGAAGATCAAACAGCATTGGCTTTATTGTGCTTCTAGGTGGACTATAATGCCACAGCTTGGCTGACAAAGAATATGGACCCTCTGAATGACAATGTCACAACGCTGCTCAGCAACTCCTCCAGCCAGTTTGTGCAAGACCTCTGGAAAGATGGTGAGAAATCTGACATTTCTGGTTTAACCAATCATAGCTTACAAACAATGGGTGACATTCATATTTAAATTATTTAAAGTAGAATAAGTTATTTACAACCCTGTTAAATTAATAAATCAGGGGTTTCAGCGCAGGGACAGTGTAACATATTGGTTTCTGATAACTAACCCTTTAATATTGTTTTCAAATTGAATATACCACTTTGGTAAAGAAACGCTGTATTTGGTGATCAAATGAAAGGTGTATACATCTCACTTTGGAGTTGAAATTAAACATTTCTGAGTTTGATTACTCCTTATAAGAGTATAAAATAAGAAAACCATCCAGCAGATCAAACCAGAGAACATTGATATCATTAGGCTGGATACAACACACTGATTTTCCTCTAGATTCTCTTTAAAATGGTTCCATCAGATGAATGTATGTACACTTACGAACTGTTAACTTGCTATAGTTATACAATAATGTGTTGTATTTTTCAGCTGACAGAGTGGTGGGTCTTGACACTTTAGCCAAGATGACAGACAGCTCCATGCCGAGCGGCTCGAAGACCAAGAAGGGGATGTTCCGCACAGTGGGACAGCTCTACAAAGAGTCTCTGGCCAAACTTATGACCACACTGCACAACACCCAGCCCAACTTTGTCAGATGCATCATCCCCAACCACGAGAAGAGGGTAATGAAAAGCGCAAAGTCATCAACACTTGTGTCTCCAATGAAAAAGATGCGATCTATTGGACACATTGGGGGACATGTCAGAATCCACATGATAAAAAACAGTCTAGGATGCACTTAGTGTCACCAGCTGTCTGTTACTCTGAAGGGTTCACCAGTTCAGTTCTAGATGTATGTTTTTTAAAATATGAAAGAAAGTCCCATCTTCTTATTTTGCTTAAATCATCTAGACTATGCAATTCTACATAACATAAATTCAATAACAGGGGGAAAAAACATAATGCATTAATTCCTTAGTATTTAGTGGTTTACAATATGTGTATTTCCATAATATAAAGAATCATGTCCTCCTCAGGCAGGGAAGCTGGATGCTCACCTGGTCCTAGAGCAGCTGAGGTGTAACGGTGTGTTGGAGGGGATCAGAATCTGCAGACAAGGATTTCCCAATAGAATAGTTTTCCAGGAGTTCCGCCAGCGGTGAGTAGATGTTTAGGTGACCCACTACCTTATAAAGTCTGAGCTACTTTGTTATGTTTCTGTGAACCTTTCTCAACACAAATGCATGACATCTCTCTATCTCTGTCCTGTCTGATAGCTATGAGATCCTTGCTGCTAACGCTATCCCCAAAGGTTTCATGGATGGCAAACAGGCCTGTTGCCTCATGGTAAACACCTGAGCTGATCATTATCCTCAATGATAATTGAAAATTGACATTTACATGAAGTCTGTATATTTTTCCCCTGCATAAGCCTCCTTTCTTAACTGATCTCCTGTTGATTTAGATCAAGCATCTAGACTTGGACCCCAACCTGTACAGGATCGGACAGAGCAAGGTGTTCTTTCGCACAGGAGTGCTGGCCCAGCTGGAGGAGGAAAGAGATCTGAAGATCACAGTGGTCATCATTGCTTTCCAGGCCCAGGCTAGAGGCTTCTTGGCAAGAAAGTATGAATATATAAACCTCCCATGGCACATGTCATCTTTTATTGGGCATGTTTTGGGGCACATTTCATTCCGTAAAGCTCACTTTTTAGGCAGATTAGTAGCCCAGTTTGCTGTGTAGAAGTTCTTCTCAGAAGTTTTTTTTCTTTACTTTATATTAAATATTGTACATTGGTATCACTTTTGTACATTTAAAGGGCATTTGCCAAGAGACAACAGCAACTGACAGCCATGAAAGTGATCCAGAGGAACTGTGCTGCCTACCTCAAACTAAGGAACTGGCAGTGGTGGAGGCTCTTCACAAAGGTTTGTAAATCCTTCAGCATAGTAAAACATGTTCAACCTTGAATTTGTTTACAAAACATTTGTAAACATATAATATAATACTTTACTTCACAAAATTACAAATATTGCCTTTTCACATTCTAACAATATGGTGTTTCCCATCCCTCTGATCCACAGGTCAAGCCTCTGCTGCAAGTGACCCGACAGGAGGAGGAGATGAGTCTGAAGGATGAAGAGCTGACGAAGGCCAAAGAAGTGGCTGTAAAGGTTGAATCTGAACTGAAGGAGATCACCTTAAAACACACATCGGTAAGGAACATAAAGGTCTACCACAAATCTACAATAAAGACAATAAAGCAGAGCCTGATGATTTCCTGTCTGTTTCCTTCAGGTCTTGGAGGAGAGGAACGCGCTGCAGGAGCAGCTTCAAGCAGAGACAGAGCTGTATGCCGAGGCTGAGGAGATGAGAGTTCGTCTTGCAGCTAAGAAACAGGAGTTGGAGGAGATTCTCCATGAGATGGAGGCGAGGCTGGATGAAGAGGAAGATCGTGCTCAGACGCTGTTATTGGATAAGAAGAAAATGCAACAGCAAATGCAGGTCTGCATAATCGTTCATTGCCGTTTTCTATGCTCAGTTCTGTAAGTTTTGATAATGGGATGAATTAGCAGCATTGACTGAAGCTACAGTTTTCTTCTAAAAGGAATTGGAAGAACATCTGGAGGAGGAAGAAGATGCCCGTCAAAAGCTACAGCTGGAGAAGGTCACCTGTGAGGGGAAGGTCAAAAAGCTGGAGGATGACATCCTGGTGATGGAGGACCACAACAACAAGCTGCTGAAGGTAAAAAAAAGAACCAACATAGTCAAAGAGGCCATCATAAGATAGTGGAAAATAGCTTACCAGTTCAGTGTTTCGTAGGAGAGGAAGCTGATGGAGGAGCGGATTGCAGACTTCAGTACAAACCTTGCAGAGGAAGAAGAGAAGTCAAAGAACCTCACCAAGCTGAAAAATAAACATGAGTCTATGATCTCTGAACTAGAAGGTAGTCTCTTTTTAAGGATTTGTCATGCATCAAAGCTGCAATAAATGCAATATTTTCAGTTCAGAAAAATATTTATGCAAATTGTTATCTCTCTCTTTACTTTAAGTCCGCTTGAAAAAGGAAGAGAAGGGTCGACAGGAGCTTGATAAGGCTAAGCGCAAGTTGGAAGCAGAATCCAGTGACCTGCAAGAGCAGATAGCCGACCTGCAGGCCCAGATCGCTGACCTGAAAGCCCAGCTAGCAAAGAAGGAGGAGGAGTTACAGAACGCATTGGCAAGGTGAAGTGACAAATTGCAAAAAATAGCCCTGATTTACAGATTTGATATTGAATACACCTGAAATCACCAAGTCCATCAATCAAAAATTGTACCCTAAAAAACCATGCTTTCAAATATCCTTCTTGTTGCTTCTTCCTCTCAGGTTAGAAGATGAGACAGCTCAGAAGAACAACGCTCTGAAGAAGATCAGAGAGCTGGAGGGACACATCTCTGACCTGCAGGAAGACCTGGACTCTGAGCGGGCGGCTAGGAACAAGGCGGAGAAGATCAAACGGGACCTTGGGGAGGAGTTAGAGGCTCTTAAGTCTGAGCTAGAGGACACTTTGGACACCACTGCCACACAGCAGGAACTAAGGTCAGTCAAGAAATACTGACAAATGAAAAAGTCCATAGATTTATTGACAATTAGAATATAAGAGAAATGACACACTTCTAAGAAAATAAATATCCCCTGGTTGTGCTGGCTTTCATACAATCAAGGTGGAAGACAGAGGCGCCAACTTTGTTGTATTTGTAGAATATGATAAACATGCATATCATTGATCTAGGGCCAAACGTGAGCAAGAGGTGAATCTGCTGAAGAGAGCCATCGAAGACGAGAACCGGACCCATGAAGCTCAGATACAGGAGATGAGACAGAAACACACCCAGTCTACTGAGGAGCTCACAGAGCAGCTGGAGCAGTCCAAACGAGTAGGCCTGCATTGGTTTTTTATGTTTTTACCCTTAATGCTGAGGTGTTATTTATATTTTTTTATTGATCTTGATGCTGTTTCTAAAGGTGAACTGCAATGCTTTTCCTATAAATGTGTAGGATACTAATCTTGAGTTTTCTCTCTTCCACTCAGGTGAAGTCAAATCTGGAAAAAGCTAAACAAGCTCTGGAGAAAGAGACATCAGAACTAACCATTGAGGTGCGCTCACTCGCTCAAGCCAAACAAGACGGAGAGCACAAGAGGAAGAAGTTGGAAGGTCAGGTGGCAGATCTGCAGTCACGCTTCAATGACAGCGAGAAGCAAAAGGCCGAGCTGGGAGAGCGCTGCAATAAAGTCACTGTAAATGAGTAGTTCCATCAGTACTCTACAAAATACAAAATAAAGAGCAAAACATTTGCTACCACACTGATATGCAGGAATATAAGCTTCTCGTTAATCTTGTGTTTGTCTTCTTAAAGATTGAATTGGAGAGTGTGACAAACCTTTTGAATGAAGCAGAAGGAAAGAACATCAAACTGAGCAAAGATGTGTCCAGCTTTTCCTCCCAGCTCCAAGACACACAGGTAACTGGACTGTTAATCCAAATATGTGGCCTTTCTATGACAAATAAATATGCCTCACAGTGTTGGCTATAGATTAACCTGGTGTGCTCCTACAGGAACTGCTGGCTGAAGAGACGCGTCAGAAACTGCAGTTCTCTGCAAAGCTGCGGCAAGCCGAAGATGACAAGAATAGCTTGCAGGAGCAGCTTGAAGAGGAGACGGAGGCCAAGAGGAACGTGGAGAGACATGTGTCCACCCTTAACCTTCAGGTCAGAATCCTAGCTAGGGCTTTAATATTCAAAGGGTTATTTTTAATAGGTAGTGAAATCAAGAAGAAAACACAATGGAAGAAAAAAAAGAGTAGAGTGAGGTTTAACTGTAAGTGGGAGGTCTGAAGAACAAGTATACAGTATGCATGACAGGATGAAAAAAACTCTAAACAAACAGAAGCTGTATTTTCTCTTCTTAAATTATTTTTTCTGTTTGGCAGTTGTCAGACTCTAAGAAGAAGCTGGAGGAAATGTCTGGAAACATTGAGCTGCTGGAGGAAGGCAAGAAACGTCTGCAGAGAGATCTGGAGGCAGCAAACGGCCAGTTTGAGGAGAAGGCCTCAGCGTACGACAAGTTAGAGAAGACCAAAAACCGTCTGCAGCAGGAGCTAGAGGACACGCTGATGGACCTGGACAACCAGAGACAGATTGTGTCAAACCTGGAGAAGAAGCAGAAGAAGTTTGACCAGGTCAAAATCAAGATATGAAGCTGCTAACGCAAGAAGCCATAATAATACATAGTTAAAACATTTTAACAAAAGACTGACATGAACGCACTCAAACTGTAAAATGACTTTTATCACTATTACCTCAAAAGTATTATGCTGCATTACTACTTACATTTACTCTGGCGTTACATCTCTGGTCAACAGATGCTAGCTGAGGAGAAGAGTATCTCCAGTAAATACGCAGATGAGAGAGACCGAGCTGAAGCCGAGGCCAGAGAGAAGGAGACCAAGGCTTTGTCCCTGGCCAGAGCTCTAGATGAGGCCCAGGACTCCAGAGAGGAGCTGGAAAGAGCTAACAAGGCTCTCAGGATGGAGATGGAGGACCTGATCAGCTCGAAGGATGATGTGGGGAAAAATGTGGGTTCTGAAATATCATGAAAATGTCACTGATTGTGCCACACACATGATTCTTTAGGGTCTCCACTGACTACTGGATTGTTAATTAGAAAGAGCATGGTTGAACTGGTCTCATTCCTGTATGGTAGTTACACTAAAATACTGTAGTTAATTTAGAAAAAATATTGATGGCAGGTCCACGAGCTGGAGAAGTCCAAGCGAGGCCTGGAGGCCCAGGTGGAGGAGATGAAGACCCAGCTGGAGGAGCTAGAGGACGAGCTGCAGGCGGCTGAGGATGCTAAACTCCGTCTTGAGGTCAACATGCAGGCCCTGAAGGCCCAGTTTGAGAGGGACCTCCAGGGAAGAGATGAGATGGGAGAGGAGAAGAAGAGACAGCTTGTCAAGCAGGTAATGACATATAACGGTATCATACTATCTGATGCAATGTCAGAGGAAATCACACCAGGTTCATCAGTAATGCAAGCAATGACGATTATTGACCGCAGGTTCGGGAGCTGGAGACTGAGTTGGAGGATGAACGTAAGCAAAAAGCCCTGGCAGCAGGAGCCAAGAAGAAGCTGGAGACGGACATTAAAGATCTGGAGGGACAGATGGAGACGGCCAGTAAGGGACGAGATGAAGCCATCAAACAACTCCGCAAGCTTCAGGTGAGAGTGAAGAGATGGATGAAATGCAGAAGTAGGTTCAGAACAGGCCAATTCTAAGTATTGTGTAATTACATCTTAAGACATTTTTGTGCTTTTCTTATTTCCATTTTTTATGACACGCTTATTTTGTGTCTTGCAAATGCATAATGAAAGTTTGCACAAAGTTAAGCATCTATATATATACAGATATACTGTATTTATGTTTACATGGAGCTCTGCATCAATAGTCATCTGTAGCCTCTTACCTAAACACTGTTAGTATACCTGTTTAACTCATCGCAGTCTGACAGCGATGGTCTCTTTGCTCTCTCTATTGCTGCCTTTTGCCTATCATTTTTCTACCCTCCCACCAGGCCCAGATGAAGGACTTCCAGAGGGAGTTGGAAGACGCACATGCTGCCAGAGAGGAGGTTCTGGCTACCGCAAAGGAGAGTGAAAAGAAGTCCAAGAGTCTGGAGGCTGAGCTCATGCAGCTACAGGAGGTACCACGTTTAATTCCTAACAAGACAGCAATTTGATTTAAAGCAGAGGCTTGAAATAACTGAGTAATCTCTGATATGTTTCCAGGATCTGGCTGCAGCTGAGAGGGCACGTAAGCAGGCAGAGGCTGAGAGAGATGAGCTGTCTGATGAGCTGGCCAGCAACTCCTCTGGAAAGTGGGTGGAGATTCTATTCCGTTTTAGTTTGCCTGTAAACAAACATGGTGGCTACATTTGTTTTCTGCTCTGCCTCTTCCTTGCAGGTCAGCCTTGGCGGAGGAGAAACGTCGCCTGGAAGCTAAGATCTCACAGCTAGAGGAGGAGCTGGAGGAAGAACAGGGCAACATGGAGATCATCAATGACAGACTGAGGAAGAGTACGCAGCAGGTGACCAGACAGCATCATCAGCCACTTGAGGTATTGATGGATAAAAGGGTGCAGAGGCCTCACTCCTCTCTGTCTATGCCTCCTCTTTTCAGGTGGATCAGCTGAACAACGAGCTGCAGACAGAGCGCACCACCTCCCAGAAGAATGAGAGCGCTCGGCAGCAGATGGAACGCCAGAACAAGGAGCTGAAGGCCAAGCTCCAAGAAATGGAGAACCAGGTCAAGTCCAAATTCAAGTCTTCCATCTCTGGCTTGGAGGCTAAAGTAGCACAGCTGGAGGAGCAGCTGGAGCAGGAGAGCAGGTTGGCCAACATAGGAGTAGATTTTTTGTACTAAATGACACCAGTTATACATAGTTATAGTTATGTGTACCCTCCCTGAAATCTTTTGTCCCTTTTTAGAGAGAAGCAGGCGGGTGCTAAGAGTATGCGACAGAAAGACAAGAAGCTGAAGGACCTGATAATGCAGGTGGAAGACGAAAGGAAGCAGGGAGAGCAGTACAAGGACCAGGTTACATTTTTGTATATTTTTCTGCATGCATTAGAAGATCAATGTTTGGAATCTTGGTCACAGGGGATTTGGATGACCTTAAATGTCATCTGAAATTTGTATTTAAATACTCTGCCCCCTTACCAGGCGGAGAAGTCGAATGCCCGCATGAAGCAGCTGAAGAGGCAGCTGGAGGAGTCAGAAGAGGAGTCTCAGCGTGCTACAGCCGCCCGCAGGAAGCTGCAGCGGGAGCTGGATGAAGCCACTGAGACAAACGACACCATGAGCCGTGAGGTCACCTCTCTTAAGAGCAAACTCAGGTAGGAGAAGGAAACAAGGGTCTTTCTCTTTGGATAGGTGGAGTGTTTTTGTTTGTCTCAACTTTGTTTCAGTGTGCTACCACCAGACACAAACACTGCAGTAAAATCAATCACATAATGGTGAATAGTCACTGTGTGGAGGATGTCTGTGTAAACATGTAGAGGTGTACAAACCTCTGAAGATGACTGTCATTATAATGCCCTCATTAGCACTCAAACTTTTCACATCCCCTACATGAATTCTAATGAGAGCATTGTTATTATAGTCCTCTTTAGGGTGTTGTTGATCTCTTATTTTAAGCATTTAATACGGTGGTCTTAATGAGCACAAGCAAAACAACGGTGTCCATCTTTATTTCCAGAGGCAATCCTGAACCCAAGGAGTAACACAGCAGGTACCTCTGCGTCTAAAAGTTACCCCTTCACCATTTCTTATTGACTTACCATGACTTTGCATTCATCCGTGCACACTCTTGCTGCTATAGTTTCTTTCATTTAGCCTGACTTAGAGAAATACGGCTCATCAGCTACAATGAAGAAAACACAAAATGATCCGGTATCAAGAGACCCATCCATTAAATCTATTTTAAAGTGGTGGCCGTATTTTTCTCAGTGCTTGGTTTAACTGCCATAAACCAAACTCATTCTCCTAAGCCAGGAGTCACATGAGTTACAAAGATAAGCAGCGTGCTTTTACCTGCAATCCAAGCATAACCTGAACATTCTGTCTTCCATAAACACCTGAGTGGTTTTCAAACAAAACTTAACATGCTCAGAAACTGCTACACAACAACTTCTCACTGTGTGGATTTATTTTTCTTTAAGTCTTGTGTCCATCTTTGTGGCATTTCAGGCGTGGAAATGAGCCCTCCTTTGGCAGCACACCTCGGCGTATCGGCGGAGGCCGAAGGGTGGTTGAGGATGCCTCAGAGGAGGAGACTGACTCCCAAATCGACTTCAATGGAACAAAGGCTGCTGAGTAAAGGATGTCATACAACCAAAAATCAGAACAGCCTTCCAGGACGACGACTTCCACTTAAAAAGAATCACTTCAAAGTCTATTATGTTATCCAGGCCTTCCGTATCTCTTAGATATATTTACAGTCTCCCATTTCCAAGAGTGTACTGATCTATCTTCTTGACTCAGAGCACCTTTTCTCTGCACTAAATAATCTGGCCTCTGATTTCAAAACGGGGAGTTGTTTTGTTGGCTCTGCCCATGTGTGATTTGCTGTCTTATGTTTTAACTTACACTGTTTTGTACTGCACTGAATGACTGATCCTTTTTTATGTTATATTTTGTACGTGACTAAAGGCTCCTCTAATTACCACGCTAAACTGCCTGAATAGCCTGTCTTCTCCTCAATAAGTCACTTAAGAAGTTATAGAAGAAACATGTAAATCTTTGGATGTTACTAGAGTCAGTGACTGTTGTCCTGTTGCCTGTGACTGCTGTCAGTGTTTCAGAGCAGCGCTGAAGTCGTTGAACAGATTGAATGAGAAGGCTATTTCTGTTCTCCATCTGCCACTCGGTCAGTGCTGCTGTTTTTATGCCAACAAATATTTAGCTGTTCAACATTTTCGGCTCACAGATTTATACTTGCACTTTTCTTGCGCTCAGGCGTTTTTCATAACTTTTAATCAAGCCCATAAATATAAGAATATTTTATTTTAGAGACTTTATTTAGCCTGAATTATGAAATCACAAGGCAGATATCCCTATCAGACACAGATGCACCCCCCCCCCATCCCTTTAGTCCAGGTTTATTGTACATGTTGAACATTACCCCAGACACCCTCGACCAAAATATTCTTATTTGATGAAGTTAAATATGTAATCAACTCATGTTTACAGAACACCTATTCTATTATTGTGAACCACCTGCACAACAAATAAAGATGTCAAAAAAAGCACACATATATATATATTCCTTTTTTATTGTTTCTGTCCTTGTCAGTAACTGCAGAGAGCAAACTGGAATCATCACAACAAAACATTACCATCACCTGTTCAGTCAATAGAAAAAAACAGTCGGAGAAAAGTTGGTTATCTCAGGCACATACAGTTTGAAGTCCATATACAGAAGCAGTTGCAAAAGTGCTGCAAACTTACACCCAGTACACAGTGTTTGTGGATAACTATTTCGGTTAACTCTTGTCAGTTATTGAACGTCAAACAACAACAAAAAAGCAGGAACTCTATTCCTAAAACGCATGAACCACAAGTTAATTCCTACAAATAGGCTACACTTGAAGTATACAGTGATGACTGCTGTTTAGATTTGATATTTGCACTGTAATATTTGTGAAATAAACTGCTGCACGGCAGTAGTGACAGTGATGGATTAACCAGAAAACATTTCAGGGAAACACTCAATAGTCACTTTAATTGACCCTTATTCCCCCCATTCAAAAATCTGTCTCTAAAAGGCAGGACAGGATATCTGATATCAGTTCTATACCTACACAAATATACTTTGTACTGTGCTTATCTTCAACGACTTTCATAAAATCTATTATTGCTTTGTCTGGCTCCCATCCCTCCAACACACACAACCCCCCTGCAGCAGTCAGGAGATCTCACACTTGTAAAATTATTACTCTACATTCAGTAGTGAACATGTAACAATCTAACATCTTCAGTCAGATACAACCTGTAGAAAAGTTACTAGTAACATGAGATCATAAAATTAACAGGATAACAAATTATCAATTCATCTCCGAGGCACAAAACGTATTCTATTCCCAATGTTGACATTTACAAGCATTGCTCGTCTGCAGAAACAAGAAGTCTGTTTAATGGCAGAAGGAAGGTGTTAAAGAAAGGACCAGGGTCAAACTGGATAGCTGCGATATCAAACCAGCTTGAAAGAAATCAACAGTCCATCATTTCCAGATGTCTGGAAGCAGGAGGAATAGATGCCCCATTTAATTTATTCAAATCACTACCGCAAAGCAGAGCCTACAAGCTAAAGAGGTATACCAATGGTGAAGGCAGCGAAGGCTAAAATACTATCACCAGTTCCTGGCATCCACTCATTTGCTCTCACTTAAGAGCAAAGAGCAGTGGAGTCTTCCAAGCCAAAAATGTTGGGGGCATAGGCTGGAAAAGTGTACCGTGTTTTTTAACCAACTATTTCTAATGCACTCCCAGTGTAGCTCTGTGCTACATTATTCAAGCCCAAAGTTAAATGTTTCAAAACACTTATTTAAGTTTTCATGTTTAAGAGCCACAAAAAGAGTGGAAAAAAACAAACCCATTACTATCACGGTTGATCAGTTTCTATCTATCAAACCTTTGTTCAGACTTTGTTCATATCACATTTTGTACTATCCATCCTTTTGGTCCCTTTATCAGCGTCTTAATAAGATGCTGTCATATCACTGGTTCTATACGAGGTCCCCATCTTATGATAAATGGAAGATTGCAGGAAGACATTATGTCGGAGGGGCCATGCTTTAAGATCCCTGATGGACTTGATCCACCCAAAAATGCAAATCAGTAGATACAGAAGTTGAGTAATATTTTTTAAGAAGCTACCCACCACAGTGCAACAGACACAGCAGAGGATAATGTGTGATCAGTACGCTCTTCATTCCTTGATATTACAGACGCTGAAGTGCTGCTTCATATGATGGATATGGTGTGATGCTAGCCTAAGGCGGCAGAATTCCATGTGCTAATTAAGAGAGAGAGAGAGAGAGAGGCGTTCTCGTTCAAAGAGTTCAGCAGGACATGTAGCGACACGGGAAGACAGCACAGTTTGAAGTCCCATTGCTGTAAGGAGGGAGAGTGGACAGGAGGTTGGCATCATGGATGCCTTTCTTTTACTCTCATAGCAGGATCTTCACCCCTCCCTGTGGAGACTGGGCACCTTGGGAGACTCCTCTCGGGGGAGCGGGTCCGAACTCTAACCGCTTCACTAAACTGTAAGACAAAAAGGGAACATTTTAACTCATGAGCAGACCAGAGATTCAAATAAAGCTTTTACTTTAAAGTTATTCTTTAAGGTAACTTACTATGGTCCTTACAAATAGACTAAACATCTAAAATATTACATTAAATATGAAACAAAGTAAGTAACAATAAGAACACAGCTCAAGTTGAAAGAGCAGATTTCTGTTTCCCATTTTGACAATTTCAGTTACTCATCTCATACTCTTGCCAACTTCCTCATTTCATGAAATAACAGCATGTTTGTAAAGTGCTGGATGCTCATGAATCAAACATTAACATTCTGTTCAAATGTTGCTTAACATATCATATGATAATTCATTCCAAGTTAGTGTAGTTTCATAACTTTGTACTTATTTCATTTGCAAATAGAGGTGGGTAAATATTTATTTATGAAAAAAATTGAGATTCTTATCTTCTGAGATTTTAAAGGAGCTATATGTAACTTTCAAAAATACTGCGTTTGTAGCGACACTGCATGGCCGTTAGGTGAACTGCACCAGTAATCTGTTGCTCGCTCTCCCTCGCGTGCTCGTACGTACACAAACGAGCATCATCATCATCGCCCGTGAAACACTGGATATTTACCGGCATAATGTTTACAGAGGAGGTAAGTGGTCATACACGTGAAAGTCTGTGAAGGAGTCTGTGTGTCTGTATTCATTCTTCATCCTACAAATGACAGTCTCTGCAGGCACTGGCTGAGAGCAGGAGTGTGTGATGAGTTTGTTATGTTGATCTCTGTAAGCGGAGCGAAGTGAGGAGGATGTTGAGAACGCGCATAAAATGTCACTTCCTGGAGCTTTTGCGGAAAATACGACCCGGGGAAAAATGTTTTACAGGCAACACAGATAGACAGTGAACATCTACTTTTTCACATCAGTTAACCGTTCACTTATTAATGGGCGATAGAAACGATTTATACATGTAAAAAGTTACATATAGAACCTTTAAATAGAGTCATAACTTTCAAAAATGTATTTTTTTTTTGGCTAATCAGTCACTCCCTGCTACATGCTAAGGCTAGCTCTTTAACTCAGTAGAATGCCAAATAGAGCAGCAAGAAATTCAGCCAGTCTCACAGATAACTGGATTAGATCCTGAAGTATGTACTAATTCAAAAATAGACTTTGGATCATGAATCCAGAATCAAAAATAGATTCTGAATAAGATTCCCAGCCCTAGTTGCAAACAGTTAGAAATGCTGCGCCATTAAAACCTTATGAGTTCAAATATTCAGTAACTATGAGGAATAAAGAAAACCACAGCAGTTTTTTCCCCTCACCTGTCAAATTGAGGAGGGGGGCTCATGCTGGTAGCGTGGTTGTCAGCGCCTCCTTCTATACAAGACGGACTACCTGTGGCTGCTGGAAGTGCTGGTCTGCTGACTGAAGTGTCATATACAAAGTCTCTACAGGACGCCAACTTTGACTCCAGATTCTGTTGGGTAAGCCAAAAGAAAAAAGAAAAATCAATCAGGTGTTACATGGAAAATCCAAATGTGTAGCAGTGAAAGCACAGTCATCTGTAAACTTTGTCTTCAATGGGAACTGTACAGATATCATTTAAAAACTCTTACTCCAACTTTTCTTAGCAGCTCCCCAACGATGTTGAGTGCAGATATTCTAGCAGACGTAGTAAGAGGAGTCCCAGTTAATCCATCACCTAAAACACAACAGATGTTAGCAGCCAAACACTTTTATATAGTATGTTGAGGCATAGTTAATATCACCATCGTCAAAGTTTTACCTCGTCTGATACTGGAAGCAGGGGGCGTGGCAAATGAGCTGATGGGTTTGGAGGGTGTGACGGGGATGGATGAGTTAGCAGCTGAGGGGCATGTTAGATCTAATCGATCTGTGTCTTTGCCCAGGCTGCTGGACGGCCGTCTTTCCTTGTGGCGTACAGCCAGCTCCTGCCGAAGATCTGACAAAAACAAAACACAGGTATACTACATGTCAGCTTTTTGTAATGACAAAAAAATCATTGTGTGTATTATTAAAAAAGACAATGGAGTGACATTAAACTACTGAGAAAAAGGGAATCCATGAAGTCAAGACAGCTTTGAAGTGAAGTGCATACATACATTCAAAGTAAACAATCCTTTAGCAGTAAAAACATTTTCTAAACAACTAAACTTGTAACACAACGCAAGCTGACTGCCAGCATACACATAATGTACAGAGGAAATTGGTCCATAGGTTTGTCACAATACCAGAATTTAAAAATAGATGACACTAGCATAAAGCTAACAATATTAATTCCAGTTTACCGTTTTCTTTTTGTGAGAAACTGTTTCAACTCAAAATACAAAAGTATATGTCCTTTAAAAACACACACTGTAGATGTTATGATTGTATTGTTTCCCCCTTATCTACCCTGGCCCAGTTAGGTGTTAAACTGCTGTTTTGGTTTAGCAGACGCAGGAAAGGGTAGAGGCAAAAAAAAGGTCTGACTTGTCTCGTCATTGACTGGCTCTACCATCAATGTCACACTCTAAATTTAAAATCAGCTCATCTACCATTGGATGACTTTTAGATACTACTGACCAATCAGAGGTCTGTGAGCTACTGTTGAGAGGGGGGAAAGGAGAGAGACCTGTAAACACTTTGATTTAATGAAAGCGTCTGGAGTTCTTACATTCAGATCTTTTGTGCACTAATGATTGTAAAGTAATATACAAATTCATTTTCACATTCACAGTCAGGGATTTCTTTTCTGCAAGTTCTCCCTAAATGTGTTGCTGCAGTGCAGCTACAGTGCTGTAAAGGTATAGAGAGGAGATCACATGGTACCCCCATAACGCCTCAGCAACTATCAGATGGAAGGCATATCGATACAGGTGCGTAAAACAGCAGTCTGTATAAAGATATAGTTTTCTCGGAGTTTGTAAAATATGAAAATCTCCTGTCAGCAGACTCATTCTTGATCCTTATAGGTTATTTGAAGTTGAAACCAACCCTATCATGTGAATGCCCTCACACAACTCCTGAGTTCATTGATCAGGTTGATAACCAGCCTCGTGTGAGTATTCAGTTTGATCTTGTTTGTTCTGTCTATTGAAGCCAGGCAACCAAAAGCTACACTTGGTGTGTTGAAAACACATGCAGTATACCCCGTAGGGCTCTGGTATTGGCAATACAAGCAAATTTGATAGTAGCTGTGATGAATAACTACACTTTAGTAAGGTTTAGCCCTCTGAGTAGATTTGTCTACCATTATACAAAAACAAAACGAGTCTGGAAGGAGGGGAAAACAAAGTCAAAAGTTTGTTGGTATATTTGATTAGCATTAAATTAACTAAGAACTTAAAAATACAGTTACAGCCCTTAAAATCCCCCTTTACATTAGCAATAAAAAATACTAGAATACCAATACCAATAGATCAGAAACTGGATGAAAAGGTATTAAAAACCAAGCTTCAATCAGCAATTACTTAAAACTTGAGAAGCTATAGTCTGTGTGTGTGTTAGTGTGTTCACCTCTGGCTTCATCCTTGAGCCTCTGAACAGACTCCAGCAGGTTCTCTTTCTCATCCAATTCACTCTCCAGGAAGGCGTTTCTCTCAATGACGTGGTTCATCCGCTGCTCAAAGTCCTCCAGTGACATGATGGTAGCCCTGGGACAAGAAGAGCATCAGACGGTAAAAGTTTAGTATCCGAGCGACTTTGTGTGTCTATGTGTGCTAAAGTCAGAGTTAGACAGTTAGTTTGTCATTGCATGATGCAGCCAATGAGATAATTACATAAGACCTCTAAGACACTGACCTTTTGGTCCTTTCCAGGTCATCGTTGGATTGCTCCAGCTCTCTGATGTATTTCTGCAGGTGATCTCTCACTGCTGTAGTTTGTGCCAGATCTTCCTCTAACGTGGTGATGTGTCTAAAAGCATCCGAATGCTGAGCCTCAAATTTCTCCTAAAACAGCACACAGAGATCAAATTCAACATTTACAATGGCAGCTTTACACCTTTGTATCAACTAACCCTCCACAACATTTAAACAAAAGGATGTGTCATTTTTGATCATTTCTCCTTCTCATCACAAACAACCTTCAAGCAATCAGGGGTTTATAACACAACCCTGCATACACCTCCTCTATTAATGTTCTTTTCCCCATGGACTGCTGAACAAAAATAGAAGTCAGCTGCCTCGTAGCTAGGTCGAAATTTTCCATGTGGCATTCTTGTGAATTTGGGTTGGTTTAAGGCAGTCTGTGTTTGTTTGTGTCTGACTGAGGGACCAGCAACATCATCAGTGTTTGTTTGTGTCTGACTGAGGGACCAGCAACATCATCAGTGTTTGTTTGTGTCTGACTGAGGGACCGGCAACTAACTGGAGCACCAGATCTTGTCTTGTTCTGCGGGGGCAGGGGTCCATTTATATTCAAGGTGCTCTACCTTTATGCTCTCCAGTTCTATGCGGAGTCTGTTGTTGTCTAAAAGCAGCTCTTTGTTTCGACTTTCACACTGCTTCAGCTCGGTTTCCAGTTCTGCTTCGTAGTCTCGACTCATTTGCTGAAACTCCTGCAGCTCCTCCTGAGCCTCTTCAGCCCTGAGGACAAAACAACACAAGAGCCCACGTTGTTTACCATGTGCAAAGCTATGGTTGTTATCATAGTTGCCACTATACAGTATGTACCAATGGATGCCAATAAGAGTAGTTATGCACAATGTTACCTTTGATGATGTCTCTCTGCCTGCTCCTTCCAGAAGCCCAGCTCTTCTTCTAATGATGCAAACATGCGTGTTGCTGGTTCAACCATGTCTGCTACTATTAAGGATGGGGGGGGGGGGGGGGTCAAACTGCAAAATGAAACACAGCATAGCTTTAAACCCTGTCCTGATCTGCCACGAGTAAACAGGCAAACTTCCCATCAAAACTAAGGTCTTTGAATGCTAACTAGGTCAGCTAGCGTTAGTCCACTGCGCATTGTCCATAATACGTGTTGTCAATATCTGACATGTGATTTACCAACATATACTTGTGCTTTCATTTATTTTCATCCGGTACGAGAAAAATAAGATGAAAATTGACGCGTGTGTTACTTTTCAAGCGGTGTCGGAAAAGTGTATACAATGGCTTAGCCTTTTAGCTAAGCTAGTAGAGCTAGCTGGCTAAGCGACTCGGCCACATTCTGTTATCTCCTCCACACACTGTGTAAAACAGAAAACACACAAACTCACCTGCTTAAAAATAAATGATTAAAACATTCCTTAGAGATGTGAGTGTTTGTAGGTACGACAATTGTTTCTAAATTTGAGCAACAGCCGACGTATGGTAATGCTGAAACTAATCTCTCGTTACGTTCACCTCAGGAAGGGTTTGACCCAATCCAAATCCAAACGAACCTGCGATTCTCCATCGCAATTGGACGAGTGGAGATGACGCTGTTAAAATATTGTCCAATCACAGCCCTCAAAAAACTTAAAGCCTCTGAAGGAGGACCCCAACAACCAACCCAACCGCTTCTATCTTCTTTTTTGAAGTGACCATTTTCACTGCAGTTGTTGTCTTGCATTTATTATTGGTAAGTCTCCAAGGAAGATTTTTTATGATCATATTGTGAGCCAAATGAAAGCCCGTCCGATATGGAGGACGAGATCTGACAGAAGTATAAATAAATAAATAAATAAATACTGGAATAAATAAATAAAATAATGAATAAATAAATAATTAAATGCGTGAATAAATAAATAAAAACTGGTAAATAAATTGGACATAAATAATTAAATGTCTTAAATTTATTTATACATTTATTTATACTTCTGTCAGATCTCGTCCTCCATAGTCCGAGACTAATTTACACAAAAGTGTCCATGATAAAGAAGATAGAAATAGGCTACTATCTTATAGCCTACTGCACTGCGACAAAAGTGTACATAGACCATAGCTTAGCTCAATTCATAATCAATTAAGTATGAACTTTTTAGGTTACATTTTATGAAGGACATTTTTTTCGATTTTTTTTTTGTTTATCGCAGTATATTGGACTCAGTAGATTGACATAGAGTTTACGTATCTGTACAATAACTTACGTGTGGTCGATGCATGATTAAAAATGATGATTAGATAAAAGCCGAAGTCGACTAGGCCCTAGTGGAGCAGGAGGGAGAAATACGTGTGTGTGTGTGTGTGTGTGTGTGTGTGTGTGGGTGGTGTGTGTGTGTGTGTGTGTGTGTGTGAGAGAGAGAGAGTGTGTGTGTGTGTGTGTGTGATTTCATGTAATTAGTAGCTCATTCTTTTTTTTTTAATTAGTAGGGAAATCAAAGTCCCCATAATAAAATACATAGGGTTCAAATACTTAAAAAAACAATTTATTCTCCTCAAGAATATTCATTCATCTTTGTCAGAAAATGCAGAGCATTATCATTCCATCAGTTCAGAAAACCCATGGCCTTCTTAACTATCGACATGAATAAACAGTGAACAGCGGTTTTCAAAAGCCATTTGCAGACAAACAATCAGAAAATCTGGACAAAGTCGCTCTAGGGGTTCTTGCCATCCCTAACCATCCCTGTCTGCTTCATTCCTAAATTGAAAGTAGAAAAAACTTGCTCCAATCGCTACGTCTTTATTACCCAGACTCAACTCTCAGTACACCTCAATTCTATATTCAGAAAATTCAACTTCACTCATTCTTAAAGGGCAAAAAAATAAACTCTTACACCTAAAAAATTAATTAACAGTTTCATTTTAACATGGCTTGTACCTAAAATGATGTTTCAGTGCGGGTGGTAATTTAGAATACTGAGGAAAACAATATATTCCATCCAGAAAAAAAAACAGAAACAGGATTTTCATCTTTCTTTTAAATAAATAAAAGGATAAAAGGTCAGGAGTTAGCAGCATATCACTTCAGGCCTATATACTTGTCACGTTTTCACACAAAAAAATTAAACATCTGAGAGGTAAAGGGTTCACTGGCCAAACTATATAACTGCAATTAAGTATCCCCCTGTATTCTGCCAACACAAATTCAGACTAAGGTAGGTGCTTACAGTACATCTATCTCATTTCTTCTTTTCCACAATAACAGTAGGCCTATCCTCATCAGGCCAGCTATTCATTCACGAGTAGTGAGGCAGAGATATCTTGAGTAAAATAAAACACACTGAAGGTTAACATGACACATAATGACTTTGTTTAACTTCAGCTTTATAGTCAAAAAGGTTCCTCCTGACCTCAGAGGGACTATTCTTCAGCTTTAGTAGTTCCTTTGTTGTTCTTGCGTGAGCACGTCTTCTTACTGTCCAACACGTCAGTCTTCACCTGACCCAGAGTCCGCAGGAGGCACATGGTGTCAAACCCCTCATCTCCAGCCTCTTGCAACAACTCGAGCACCTTTGAAAAAACACAGGCAACATAGTTTTCAAAGTAGAAACAGCAGAAGACTTAAGTGACACCTTGTAACCAATATACTTGACAGACGGCATATTTTTGCTGTGACCCACCTGCAGGCACTTGAATGACTTGAGTTCGCTCAGGTTCTCCTCCAGGAACAGCAGATAGATACTGAGGTCGTTGTAAACAGGTGTGACAACACCCAGAGCACCGAAGCCCGGCAGTAGCTCGTATGGCCGAAGAAAACCAGAGCTCTGGTGAGCTGGTCCAAGAGCAGCATACACCACCAGCGGAACAAGAAGCACATACACCCCCAGGTTAATGTAGCTGAGCAGCCGGAATACACCCACCGCCACAAGCTTACACTGCACAGCGGCTGGCACCATACTGTCATTCTTGAGCACCCCTGTACGCAGGTCACATGGAAACTCATCAGTGAGAGAGGCCAGGCGGATGTAGTAGCCGAGATAGATGCAGGCCAGCAGCAGGATCAGCAGAGTCAGGCTCCGACATACTAGATACTTGACCACCAGGCAGTGGGAGAAGCGCTTGGTCTTGAGATACTGCTCCACTAAAGGGTATTTGAAGCAACCCTCTGTTAGGTCCAAAGCGCTGCAGCACAAAAAGGCACAGGGGCATTTAGCATGAGGTGTAAAAGGATCCAAAAGCCAAAGTATCCTATTAGAAATTAGCAAGAAGTACAGTCGCTCACAATAACAGGAAGATCTGCTCAAAAAAATCTGCGCAAATCGTTTTCTTACAAGTGACCCAAACACTCCCCTTTACCAGTGCAGAGATATTATTTGACCTCAGACAGATGAATGCTTCACAAAACAAAGGCCTCTCATTCACTGACCTTATCTTAAATAATCTAAATTAAAGCCCAATTGTGTTATTGTTTTTGTATGTAGAGCATGTTTTGAATTTTTCTGATTTTACAAGGTTTTGTGAAAACAGCTCTTGTCTTACAAATGGCTATGTTTGTATTATTGAAAAAGGAGGTAGTTATATCGTATCACTTAGGTGCAGGGCAGTGCAAAACCAGCACACTTAAGAAGAAGATAGGCCCGCACACTTGCTCAAATGCCACAAAAATTTTGAATTGATCACAACGTTTTAACCAGATAAAAATGATCACCTGAAGAAGACCTCTGGTTGAAACGTTGTGATCAATTTGTGGCATTTGAGCAAGTGTGCGGGCCCATCTTCTTCTTATGTGTACAGAACACTATATACTGTATCTATCTATGTATGGGGGTGGGGGAACAAATGTTTTTTTCATACAGTCAAATTGTCGAACAAGGCCCAATGATGGATTAGATCTGCAGGTGGCTGGTGATAAAAGGGTACTTACCTCTGGGTGTCCTCAGGTGCATCTTTGTTGTCTAAGGATGCTAGATTCTTGGCTAGTCTGATGGCACGATTATAAAAGCGATCCAATTCCTCCATGATGAAGTTAAGATCCGAGGAGAGGTGCGGGGCTGCAGTGAAACGCCAGAGCAGGGCCGGGATGTATAAGAGGATGGCCAGTAAGAGCAGGATGTATGGAAAGAACTGAGGGAGGAAACAGATCAGAGGAAACCTACCTTGTTGATCAAAGGAATAATTAAAAACACAGACATGATTATAGTTGATATACAGTAGGTCAATGCAAATCTATAGCGAATTCAAACAGTTAATCACCACGTCCTTTGATCCCTTCATTAAGAAAACCTATGGACTTATTATGATCATTCCTTAATTAAACCATACTGGTCATAAACCCGCTTTATTAAGTCTTAAAAGAAAAAACTCCCAATACCCCAAACCCATGAAATTCCATTGTCAGCACTGAGGCTTCCCAGGCAATGTTGGGGGTGGGGGTGGAGGTGTACCTTGTGCAGCCATAGTGGTGAACTGTCAGCTTGTTGCTGTACAGCTGCCCAACAAAATGAATCCACATATGCAGCCTGTCTCCAAGAGAAGTTGGTGGGGGCGAAGCAGCTGATCTGAGTACCTGATTGAAAAAGGGAAATAATGAATCAGTGCCCACAGGTGTTTTAGTGATTGAGCAAAAAGAAACATACACTTTGAAAACTGTCAGCCCTCTCTGCTCTGCACTCTGTTTTCAGGACGCCTTCCCCTATATGTGTATAGGGTGTATGGAAGGTTCAGTCAGGCATGGACAATTTGCAAATGAGCAAATGACCCAGATAGTCAATAGATAATTAAAGCAGCACAAGGACTGGTATGTTAATAACACAGAATGATATAGGCACAGTCTCAGTAAAGTATTTTAATTTTGTACGTAAAGTACCATTTAACTCAATAAACATATCAGTAAGTAGCTGTAAAGTAAATGCTACATAAAGGAAATCAAACTTCAGTTTGTGTTGGAGCAATTAGCAATGGTCTGACACAATGTGGGAAAGCCTATTCTCTAAACTGACCAGCACAATTTACATAAATAAATTGCAAGCAATAGAAAAAAAAACATTACAAGCAACATGTAGCCTATTGTTAACCCCTTCAGGAATAACTTTATTAGGGAAGTTACAATGTTACAGTGATACAGTTTAATTTAGCTGACACTTTAGTCCAAAGCAAAGAACATCAGAGAGTTCAACTATACAAATAAAGAGTAAATAAGAGTTATACAAATAAAGATTGATAGATTTCATCATTTTTTTGTATTAATAAAAAACGCTATAATTTAAAGAAGTCAATGTTTTCACATATAAAGCATTCACACAGGTGCAAATGGATATATTTATCTGCTTAGTTTCTATTGGACCGGTATTTCCGTAGCATTCTTTTGATTAACAAAAATAATGGCTCTCAAAAGGTTACTTATTTAGTCTTCAAGTCATGCAGCTGCACAGTAAACAGTCTATCCAGGTTCGCTGTGTATTGGATCCATCAATAGACATACTTGCAGATAATGCTAACCACAACAGACAGGGGGGGCTTTATGATCTAATAAGATTATGTAGCTGTAGTTGCTGATGGTGCTGTAGATACCTTGTTTTTCCGAATAGACGTGAATATATTATGTTCGTGTTAACAGTGACTTGAGTCCATGTGGTACCAACTAATAAAAAAGACTTGATTACATGAGCTCAGTTAAAGAAAATGTTACCATAACAATTACCACAATCACCATCAGCAGCAGTATGAGAGCATGATGCGAGAGCCAGAAGGGTGGAGACTTGAACCACACCTTCTTCAGTAATCGCACCCCTCTCGTCATTTATTCTTTAGGTTCACCTATTCATGGTTTTCACATTGCTGTGTTATTGAGATTATTGAAACACATGGGTTGCAGCAGTTTTGTGTGTGTGCAGAGGAATAGAAACAATGCATTATTCTACATGATGATTACAATTATAGCATCAGATGATAAAGTCGCAATAATTCAATTACTCACCAACTGACACCTCTTGAGCAAAAGCGAGCGAGATAAGGAACAAAGGCAACCCCACCGCGAGAAACGTGACTATTTTGTCCACCGCCAGCTCCAGACGCATCCCTTTGTACTTGGCCTCCGTGGGGTCCTTCAACAAAAAGTCGGAAAAAACGTACTCGGTAGCTACATGGGCAATCGCCATGACTGGAAACAAAAAGCGGGCTTGTCTAATTGATAGAATATATAGTCTCTGTACAATAAGATAAAATCAAACTATATTTTTTTAAATGATCTAATTAAGCTTCTGTGGTTTTAATTCATTAAGCACTTCTCCAGTGAGAAAAGGTTGTGAAACGCTGAGCTGTTATAGACAACCCATCTCCAGTCACCAGTGCCTGACTGGGACTGATGGTTCAACCTGCTGTCCCGTTACTGTACCCCCGACATCACAGCCACCAGAGGACGCTACCTGACTGTAGGCCAAGTCAAAAAAATATTAAAACAATATTTACACTCTATGTATTCAACCTGTTCAATTGTAGGGATTTTTTTTCTCATCAAATATGAAAAAGTTAGGAAGAGAGTTTTTGATGTTGGTAGGCCTATAGTCTAAAAAAAATAATCACTCAAATTAAATTGTCAGTAAAAGAAAGAAATTGCTAATTTAAACTCAGATTTTTTATTTATTTATATATATTGTTTTTTTATAGCAAGACTATAATTGACTGTTCTGCTTGGTCTTTCATTCGACTATATGTGTTTTTTCAAATGAAGAAGAAAGTGGTGGCCTGATTTTAGACCTTCAGATGTAGGACTACTTTAAGCCAATGCCTATGTGTTTATCTAAAATTATTATAGGGATTTACTTTCAATAGCCTATCCAAAAACTATCACGTTCAAAACTACGGACTGCTGTCTAAATTGTTTTTAAGATTTATTATTATTATTATTATTATTATTATTATCAATATTATAGTAGCCTACATTGAATTTCAAACTTGAAAAAAAAAAAAAAAATCTTAAAACATAGCCCGGTCAACCTATCAGCCATAGACTGTCCATATTATCAAAGTCACACTCAATGTTCACTAATTTATTGATTACTTAATCCATTTCAATAATAACTTTTGCGACAACTGTTCTTGCTTTCTTGCAAAATTAACATTAGGTCACAAGAAGGTGCAGGGTTTTGTTTTAGGGAGACAGATAAAGGAGAATGTGTTTTGAAAAGTGGACCACTGCTTAAAGTAAGATGTGAAAGGGGAGACCTTTTCGGGTAGTAAAACAGCCTCCTATTTAACGTGCTCATTGTTCACCAGATACAACAATAACATTTTGCGACAGCCTCGCGCGCTTTCCGGCAGAAGTAGGTTACAAAAAGGTGCGGGTATCTAGGCAGCCAGACAGGAGGAACAGTGCTGTGAGAAAGATGTGACAGAGGAGACCTTTCAAGGTAGCAAAACAACTAACTATTTCGAAAACATATCATTGCGAGCTACAAAAATAATAATGTTACTAGCAGGAGAACTGTAGCATGTGTAGGAAACGTTCAGCAAGTATATATTTGAACGAACAAATTGTACCTGCGGCTAGCTTAAATTCAATGCTAGCTCCAACCAGCTGTTTCGCTTCAATTAGTTAAACAGGTAGCTATCAGTCCTGTTCGCTAACTTGTTAAATCCTCAATAATGTTGGTGTTTAACTACGACAGTAACGTGATGTAGCATGTAGCTAACTTGACGCAGTCCATCGTTCAACTCACATGATTTGTTTTGGTAAAACAATCGTAGCTCTGTTATGCTGCAGTCTCGAAACTTGCGAAGTGTTTTCTTTCATGAAGTTACGACATGCTCCATTTGTCCATTTAAACCGCGTTTACGAAGCTGCATTGAGCCGAAGTCGTTTTCATAGATCAGTGTTTGAGAAGTTAAGTGTTAGTTTTTTTTACTCCTCATAAGAAATGCATACGCACCAAGTAACAAACAATAACCCTTGAACTTTCGTTTTCTGTTTTTTTGTAAAGCATGAGAAAGAGGAGAAAAGAAAGTGCCGTGAAAGACCTGTTTGGCATGTATGATGGAAGGACTGGGAAACGACACATTCATATGCAGCTCTAGAGCCCTCCCATGTCTCAGTCACCCCAAAACAGAGCCCTCAACCCTGCTGTGGAAGCTCAAGGACTGCTTCTCCACAAACGAGACAAACTCTCTTCGGCACACGGATAAAGAAGCAAGTATTTATCTATTATACACTCACTCAGCCCTGATATATGTGCAAAAGGAGTTCAGGGACAATGATTCAGCCTTATTATCAGAGATGATATTCCAATCGACATTTTTTAACATCTTTAAAGTGTTTTCATCTTTTATTTTTTATTTTTACAGAAATGAATTGAGAACAACTCTATTGTTGATTCATGTAAGATTAGAGTATAAGAATGCAATTTAAAAAAGTAAATCCAGAAGCTCGTTGATTTGCACTTCACAAAGGTGCTTCAAAAGCATTTCAGTATTAGCAAGTTTTATTGACATTGTTGCTAAATGATCTGCTGGTTATGTTGTTATGTTTCAGAACAATTACATGGACAGCAGAAAGGCCGTTTTGGAATTGAAAGATGTCCCTCCTCCTCCACAGCATACTTCCTCTTCCCAATTATCCCAGCCCTTTTCTCTGGTCCCGCTCCCTTTGCCTCCTCCCTGCTTGCCTCCCCCTCAGCTTACACAAGACTCCCACCAACAACAGCCACCACCACAGCAGCAACAAGAGGGGGCTAGCCCCAAAGTAAGACCTCAAGTATGTTCTCACTGTGACTATTGCAGCACAGATAGCTATGGGTTATTAGGTGGTGGAGGTGTTGTTGGTAGCAGTAGTAGCAGTAGTAGCATTGCTGGTGTTGTGTCACTCTACATGGACCCAGGCTCTCTGGGAGCACCCATCAGCAGCAGAAGCAATATTGGCAGGTCTGGCCTTTGCTCTGTAACTTCATCTGTCCATCAGTATAAACGTAACCTAAGCTGTGGAAGAGGAGGTGAAGTTCTTGATCCTTTGCTGGGTCTTGATTACAAACCTCAGCCGCTCTCTAATGTTGCTACCTCCCAGCCTATTTCATCACACCCCTACCTCTCCTGCTGCTCAGGGATTCTCCACACAAACCCCTCTGTACCTCTTCCATGTAGCCAGCCAAGCCTGTTTCCCTCCTTTCCACCTCTGGCTTCCTCTCTTCCTTGTGTTTCATCTCTACCTGCTCCCTTGCATGGCTCTTGCATGGCCTCTTCTGGCTACTACCCCTGTGTAGACTGTTGCCCATCAGCCAGAAGATCCCAGAGAAGCACACCCTGTGATCACCCAACAACCACCACCATCACCACTACAACCACCTCAGCACACTTCTGTTCTAATCCTATTCACCTAAATGTAGAACGCACTGTTTGTGTAAAGGGGGCGCACTTCTGCCAGGAGTGCCTGTTAAAGGTTGGTAAAGCCTTTGTCTTGTATTTGCATGCCATAAAGATCACTGTAGGACACTTTATTCTACAATAATAGATCAGTCAACCAAACTGACATTGACTTTGTATTTGTGTCAATTTAAAAATTAATTGGTGTAAAGTATTGCTTGCTGTTGATGTCTTGATAATGATTTATGCTTATTTTAGCCCCTAAATGGTCTGGCAGTGTCAGAGTCGGACACGGTGTGGCACAATGTTCCTGTACCCCAGACTGCTCCTATCCCCATCCCCATTTGTAACGGCTGTGGCACTTCCTCTGATGGCATGATGCTCATGTCATCGACCAGCCTTGGCAAGACTGGTCAGAAGTATGGTTAGTGGACTTTACAAAACAATGCTGAATACCTGCATAAAGGTTGTTTATTGGATTTATTAATAATAATCATGTCAGACAAGTGTTTAGGCCCTTAATTGTACTTGTTTATATATTGCAAGCTCTTTGGAGGTAGAGTGATATAAGATCTTAAGGACAATGAAAACAAATGAAATGTGTGTAATTGTTTTTGGAGTAATAGTTTGCTCAACGGTCTGCTAGGTTCTCCTGAGACTTGTGGCCCTGAGAACATCCCTCCAGTAGGTGTCTTCTGGGACATTGAAAACTGCAGCGTTCCCAGTGGACGCTCCGCAGGAGCAGTGGTTCAGCGCATTCGCAGCCGTTTCTTTCAGGGACACCGCGAGGCAGAATTCATTTGCGTCTGTGACATCAGCAAGGAGAGTAAAGCTGTCATCCAAGAGCTCAACAACTGCCAGGTACCAAATACAATATATAATACTTTAATGGTTATGCTATATCACTTGAGATGAAAGTAATCTACTTTTTAAAATTGGTCAGAGTTAGTCTAATGCAGCTTAATCAAAAGATACCATTAAATAAGGGCTTATTTACCTTTGTTGACATGTCTAACATGAGATGTACTTATTTTTATTTTGGACTAAATCTCAATATCAGAGCCTTCAGAAAATTCTCAGAAATAACCACTTTGATATTGTGATTGAAGATATTTTTACTCCACATATTAACAAGTTAAAAAATGAGATGAACTTGCTCAACAAAATGGTAAAATATATCTGCTGTTTTAAAAAATATATATTATTCTACTTCAGGTCACTGTTGCACATATCAATGCCATAGCCAAGAATGCTGCAGACGACAAGCTTCGCCAGAGCCTACGACGCTTTGCTGAGACTCACACTGCACCTGCAACAGTTGTTCTAGTATCCTGTAAGTTTAACTCAGATGTTTAATACTCATCCAGTCTTGATGCCTTCAATGATTTTGTGTAACCAAGTGTCATTATTTTCTCTTACAGCGGATGTAAACTTTGCAAGTGAGCTGAGCGACTTGCGTCATCGCCATGGTTTCCAGGTTATCTTGGTCCATGGCAACCATACGTCTTCAGCCCTGCTACAGCACGCCCACTGCCACGTGGCCTTTCAGGAGATCACAGCTGATCTGCCACCACGTATACTGATGAAAGAGCAGGTAGGCTTAAAAAAATGCTTAGCTTGGACCTTAAAGTTTTTTTTTTTTATCTACACTGTATTAAATATGGTAAGTAAGTGTTGGCAAAAGCAACCAAGGCAAGATTTATTTTAGTGTGAACGTACTTGGAGAGCAGAGGTGCAGTTGGTGAAAGTGATTATCTTAACAATTATTATGTTGTGTACGCAATTCTCTTTTGGGGATCATTACAATACATCCTGATCCATACCCCTCTCAGCCATTCTCCAAAATGTTTATCAACCAAACCAACGACTTCTGCTATAATCTTTTTTAAGTGTAATTTATACAAACCAGACAGGCACACTGTCTCTTCCTCCCCTCCCTCAGCCCAGTTTCAACCTCCTCTATGTGCACAACCTTCCTATCAACTGTGACAAGAGCCTGCGGAACGCTGTGAAGCTCAGGCTCCGCCGCCTGTCTGACAACTGTGGTGGCAAAGTGTTGGGCATGTCCCAGGGCACAGCAGTCCTTCGTTTTGGCAACCCTGATGCAGCTGCACGTGCCCGCAAGCGAATGGAAAATGAGGATGTGTTTGGCCGCCGAATCAGCCTCTCCTTCTCCCCACACCCCAGAGATGATACAAGTCCCGAGCCTGAGCTTCAGTCTCGGACCCATCTCTTGCCTCAGCCTCAGGCTCTGCCCCAGACCTATCAAAACCAGGACTCAATGTTCGCCCCTACCCCATCCGTATCCTCCTTCTCTTTTCTGCCCCTGGAGAAGCCAAGGTCACCTAGGAGGCCACGGCGAGCAACCCGCCCCTACAACACCCCAGGCCCAGTGCCTGAACGGCCCTACAGCCCCAGGAGAGGGTGCAGTGGGCCACCCGGTGGTGCTCCAGACAAGCCCCATCAGGTCAGCAGACTATATCAGTGCCTGCTTCCCCTTAACCGTCGTTGCCCTTTAATCTTGTTTGGGCTGCTTTCCTAATCAAAATAGCTTTTCCCATCCCGTGTCCCTTTTTTAACTGCTGCTTTGACTAACCGCTAGTAGCTGCTTGCTTCATTTGTCAGCCTGTGCTAGCATGTTTTAGTCTGCTTAGTGCTTTATGTACCCCCTGCTGTCCTGCATGTTCATGAGTCAGTCATCATTTATATTAATGCATGAGTTTTCATTGTTGTTGTCTCTACTTTTTTTCTAGTACCTCTGTGTTTTGTCTCAAGTCTCCTCCGTCCCTACTTTTTATTTTGTTGCCGATTTTGGCTACCTGCAGTTTTCTGCAGTCAAACAATGACCTGATGGCTGGAATGACTTGCTTGGTTTGTCTTTTCCTCTTGATATTTATCAAACAGACCAACGTGGAAAGATGGAATACCCATAAATGGATACCTGTTTAGATGGACTCTAACAAGGCATTGGCATTTTAATTTAATGATGCATTGCAAAGTGAATTTTATCAAACATTTGTCTTACTAAACATAAAAAATAATATTGAAACACCATGATGATTTGTTTTCAGATTGTTTAAGAAAGAGGTTCAAATGACAGATGGCATAGTTGAAAATATGATTCTAACATTTCAGCAAAGGTCTGGCTCACCACTATCAGAGACACTTATGTGTGACGCACACTCTCATGAGTCAGCTGTTTGCTATGGGTCCAAAGTACATTACTTGTCAATTAAAACAAAACATGTGATGACAACTATAACAAATCTTGGTGATAAAGCTGTAATCAGGTGTCCTGTTGTCTAACTCTCTTTGGCCTTTTAACTTTTTATGGGGATCCTTAGTTCAGCTCAGAACTTCAGTACATAATCATCCCATGATTATTATTATTTTTACATTGAGCTTCACATACACATGCATAGATATGGACATGACAGTATCCCGCAGCTCAATGTCTCCTTTACTAACACCTGGTACTTCCATCTTGTGCAGGAGCTGGGTAGCTTGGAGTGTAAGCCAAGAACTGGCTTGCACCACCTGGAGAGAGGACGTGCTGTTTCCTCTTCCCCCCACAGTAATGGTGAGACAGGATCTCTGGAGAGGCT
Organism: Labrus mixtus; assembly: GCF_963584025.1. Lineage (NCBI taxonomy): Eukaryota > Metazoa > Chordata > Actinopteri > Labriformes > Labridae > Labrus > Labrus mixtus. Next base: position 11,000,867 of record NC_083613.1, read on the forward strand.
GTCCAAGCCTGGCCTTGCTGGAGAATCCATCTACAGGAGAAGGTACACACGAGCAAGGAGACATTAAATAAACATTCAACTCAATATATGTTTTTTTTGTTTGTTGGTGTTTTGAAACGTGCAAGCTATGGCCTAAAATATCTCCATCAAAGGATACTGTCAATTCTGTCGTCTGTTGTTTTTTGTTTTTTTTTAGCTAAACCAGCAAAATTATTTTTGGGAATGAGGATTTTATAATTTTTTATAAACAAAAAAGCTTAGAAGGCTGCGGGGCTGTTTTTTTTTTTTTTTTTTTTGTCAATTTTAATGTATGTTAAACATCCAGCCTTCACATTTGCAAGACTTTTTTTTCTGAATGGGAATATTATTCCTTGTGAATAAGAAGTTTAATTTAAAAAATACTTAATGAGTTTGTGGCCATATTAGGAGTTAGTTTAACATTGACAAAATTCTGCTCAAATTTTTAAAATATTAAGTGACAAAGTTTTGACTTCAGCCAAAACGGCAAGGTAGGCTGCATCTGTTTTTGAAGCATTGTTGTCTATAATGGCCGCAGTTTAAGGTTTTATCAGATTCTGCTTTATTGCCAAGGAACATGAACACACAAGGAATTTAACTTTTTTGTTTTTTCTCAACAAATTTACACCACTTCAATGTAACTGGCAGAAAGATACAACTGCAGGTCCATAATCGTTAATTTCTATTTTTTCTGTGTAGAAGAGAAGGGTCCAACCCTAGCAGTGTCACTGTATCGTCTGGAGAACAAGGAGACAAGAGCTCAGGAGATTTCCAGATGAGCACACCCTCAGCTTTCAGCAAGTTGAATCTACACAGGAGCTTCAGTCCCCTTGCCCTGTCCCAGGGCTCCTGGTCATCCAGGTACCATGTTGGTTTCAATCAGTCATATTTAAATTGGCATAGATAAATTTTTTTTTACTGTTTTCTAAACCCTCATTATGAATAGTTATCATTTTGAATGAGTCTTCCTACTTTCTATCAAAAGGAGTGTGTCGCCCTGCCTGTCCAGCCGCTCCTCGCCCCTCTTGGCTGCCCCTCGTAGCCCTCATCCCGATCGTCCTCCTGAGCCTTTCTCAGACGGGGCAGAGATTCAGGTGGCCAACCTGGACTACAGAATGTCCCGCAAGGATTTGCAGCAGACACTGCGTGACACGTTCTTCCGGTATGGGCAGGTAAGTGTACTTCTTTCATGTTGTTTTTTTTTACCTGATTCTAGGAGGGGAAAAAAGTTCAGATTAACTCCTGTCAGAAAACGTGTTTATGTAGAATGAGTTGTTTCGTCTAGGTGAAAGCTGTGGAGCTTAGCCCACACACTGACTATCAGCTGAAGGCCACGATCCAGATGCTGTCCCTTCAACAGGCCATAAGTGCTATCAGTGGTCTGCACCGCTATAAGATCGGGGGGAAGCGCATTCAGGTGTCCCTGATCACCGGTGGCAGCAGCAAATCCCTTGCCATGCTCAGGTACAGTCAAGCATAGTTCAGTTTGGGATTCGGGGGAACATTCAAATTGAGGTGTGAGAATATATTCAGCTGTTCTGCTTTAGATTGTGATGGTGAATTTCAACATTGTCTTTATACAGCACAGAGATCATCACCATTCTTCAGGATGCACCTGCCAACTGCCTTCCCCTCTTCAAGTTCACAGAGATCTATGAGAAAAAGTAAGTTGCTTTTTCTCAACTCATTAATGGAATTCACTCCAATATTATCATGGCAGCTTTGTTACTGCTCTTCAACTATTTAATTGTGCACTGTGTGTGCTTTAGTCTATTCTTGCTCTTTGCTGCTTTAATACTGTAAATCTCTCTGTTGTGGGATAAATAAAGTTGTGTATCTAATCTTGTATAGTAGCCCCTAAAAGAGACGATGTGCTTGTCAAAGTAGTTCTTGCTGATGAAAGTTTTATTTTTTGTTTACCCCCTTCAGATATTCTCGTAAGCTGGTGGTTGGTGATCTGTACAAACTGCCAGAGGTGGTGGCAGTGCGGGAACAGGGAGGCTCGAGGCTTGTGTGCCTTCTGCCCAGCAGTCAAATCCGTCAGAGTCCACTGGGATCTTCCCAATCCCAGGAGGGCTCCTCCTCTGCTAGTGGAAGCCCTGTGGTGTTTGAGGAGCTGGAGTACCATGACCCGGTCTGCAGACAACATTACAAACAGGACTTCAGGTCAGTCTTGTGTAATAAGAGAAATATCTCATAAATACTTAATCAATGATTTTTTAAAATTAAATAATACTGTACTGTAGCTAGTAGGTGCTAACTTCACAAAGTGAAAACAGATGGTGCTAAAAGAGCTACACAGCTGTACAGAAACTGCACGTTATGGATTTAGCTGAACACAATAGCAATAGCCACGCAGGAAGATGGTTAAACCTTTTTTCTCTCTGTCTGGGAAACACCCCAAAACAGACTGCTTCTTATTGTAGTGACTTATAGTCCAGTTTTTGAAGTGTGTATGAAATTCTGCTATCAGCCTTGTATTAGTTTATTTAATATTTTTTTATTTTAACATTTAATTAACCAGGAAAAGTTTCATTGAGATTAAGAATTTGCTTTAAAAGAGCGTCCTGGCCAAGATGGGCAGCAGCACAATTTACTGGGTTTAAGACATAAAACACTAAAACACAGAAAATTAGTAGTGGTCTGTAATGTTGGCCACTTGGATACTCCTTTGGGCATCCTGACCTGCTTAATCCTGACTTGCAATGAAGAATTTATTTAACCTTAATTCTTTCTATTCTCTGGACTGTACAACTTAAGCTGTCTGTTAATTCTATTTCCTCACTGATTTTGACTCATCTACCTCTGCTTTTTAGTGAGGCTGACTTTGACCCCGACTCCTACAAAATCCCTTTTGTTGTGATGTCTCTTAACACTTTGGCCTCTGAGATCCACAGTCTGCTGCAGTCACACCAGGGAACCCTTCCATTACTCAGGTGATTACCAGCTCTTAAATCCCTGTGTAAACCTTTATACCTTTATACCTTTATACAGCATTATTATGTCAACAATGAGGTTTCTTTTCCATTCAGTTTTCCAGATTGCTACGCAGCCAAATTCAGCACTCTGCAGCTGGGCAATGAGACACTGGAGGGTGGTGTTCCCCTGGAGCATCTCATTACCTGTGTTCCCAGTATCACTATTGTCACAGCTCAGAATTGCTTTAAAGTCATCAAATGGATCCACAACAAACCACCTGCACCAAACTCAGGTGGAAATCTCTCTCTTTACAAGCCACTTCTTAGTAGATTTATACTGGTATTAATCTTAAATATTTGAATTTCTCTGCTCTGCTGTAGCTCTAGTACAGTGGTTTAGTTACTAGTTGAATGTGTCTCATTTGAAAAATGATATCTTTAACATGCAGAACCATGGATTCAGCGCTGCAAGAGTCCAGTTGGAAACCCCCAGCTCATACAATTCAGCCGTGAGATTATTGACCTGTTGAAGAATCAGCCCTCTTGCATCATGCCCATGAGCAAGTTCATTCCCTCATACCACCATCACTTTGCAAAGCAGTGCCGCGTCTCTGACTATGGTTACTCGAAGCTCCTGGAGCTTCTTGAGGCCGTGCCACATGTCCTGCAGGTATTGAGGAGGATAACGTGGATCCGAATTTGATTGAAAACTAATAGAATATATTTTATTTCTTAACCAATCCAGAATCTACCTTGTTTGTTTTCCACATATCATGTTTGCAATTTATATTCTCTTTGCCTTTTAGATCTTGGGTATGGGCACCAAGCGTTTACTCACCCTGACCCATCGTGCTCAAGTCAAGCGCTTCACTCAAGACCTGCTGAAACTGCTTAAATTTCAAGCCAGCAAACAAGTGGCAATCGATGACTTCATGCAAGCCTACCATTGGTCAGTCAACACTGCTTTCAGTTGTAGATGGGATGGTTATACATTTCCCTTGTGTTTATTAGAGATGTTGATGTAAATGTCATGTGAATTTGATGGTTTTCATTGTTTTGTTTTTTCATGACTGCTAAAAAAAAGCTTTTTGTCTAATTTTTAGTAATGTGTTTTCATACCTTGAATTTCAGGTGCTTCTCCAGAGACTGGAGGGTGGTTGACTACGGCATATGTGACCTGATGGACCTGCTGACTGAGATCCCTGACACCACCATCACTATTACTCATCAGGACAAAGACACCGTCATCTCTGTTCCCAAAAGAGGTCAGTTTAAGCCAGGTGATGTTAAAAACTGTAAGGAAAGACTGTAAGACAGACATAATAATTACAATACATTTTGTTTAAAAACCCTACAGTATGAAAAGTTGTCAACAGACAATTTTTGATAGATTTCTTTTTAATGAATTAGATTTGCTTTTATTCTTTTTTTTTACTTGTAGAACGAACAATAGAGGAAATGGATCGCACTAAGCAGTTTGGGAAGGAAGTGGTGGACCTTCTCCGTCACCAGCCTCACTGCAGGATGCCCTTCAGCAAGTTCATCCCCACCTACCACCATCACTTTGGTCGTCAGTGCAAGCTCAGCTACTACGGCTTCACTAAGCTTATGGAGCTCTTTGAGGCGATCCCTGACATCCTAATGGTGAGTGTTGGTAGACTGCTTCTGTTTACAGTGTCAGTCCTCCAATTACAAAGTGAACTATGTATTTAGGGTGAAATTAAGAATCTGCAGCAAAAAAAAAAATCTACTTACAAAAGATCCATTTAGGTCTTTAATCTGAAGAAGATGACCTCTAGTTAAATTGAAAAGATGCAGTATTTCTCAGACCATGAAAATGTAATGACAAGAAGTTCATTTTGTAATACAATAGGATAATAATGTTTTCCTTTAGGAAGAGTTCAGAAATCAATACTTGGTGTTATAATCTTGATTTTTAACTTTAGCTTTCATGCATCTTTGCATGCTCTCCAGACTCCACCAGTCTTTCACTTTTCCGTTGGGTTTTGCCACTCTTGGAGCAAAAAGTCGAGCAGCTCAGCTTTCTGAGATGACTTATCAAGTGATCACCAAATTAATGCCTCATTAAGAACAATGAGGTGTGCCTGTGTTGAAATTACTCTGAATTGCTCCCGTTCAAGTAGAAGAGCTGATATAAGAAAACATTTGAGTCGTCTCGTATCTTTTAAGGGGCCACCTTAAGAATTTATTCCACCATATATTGATTTCTGAACTCTTCTTAATTAAAACATGAATAGGAATTCATTTTCCTTGCATTTTTTGTGGTCTGAAAAATTCTGAATCTTGTTTTCTTAACCTGCTGTCATTTTCTGCAAATAAAAGAGCTAAATGAGATTTTATTCATAAGTTGGGAGAAACGTTGTATACTGTAAAACAATAGATTTTCACTTTATTCAAACATACTAGAACCAGAGGAAAACATTTTTGCAGTAGTCTCTTAAGTTAACATAATTGTTTGCAGAACAATATTATTCTAAAGGGACCCTGAAGAATTGGTTACAATTTATGTTAAGTGTACAATGGTGCTCCGAATGTCTGTACTGAAAAAGACAAATGGTATGTGTCATGTTGATTTATTACGTCAGTGGCCAATATTAAAAATCTGATTGTTAAATTCTATTTGCTGCTTGGAAGTCATTTCCAACAGCTTACCAGCATTGTGGTATAGTATTTGCTTGTTAGTTTAATTCACTTTTTGGGCCGTCTCTTCATGGCTTTTTTCATTAGTCATGTCATTAAAGTTCAGTGGCCAAGTTTGATTAAGCATGCTCCTGCTTAAAAACTATCCCCTACCTGTGACAGGTGTTGGAGTGTGGTGAGGAGAAAGTGCTGACTCTGACAGAAGTTGAGCGCATCAAGGCTCTGGCAGCTCAGTTGGTCAAGCTGCTTCGAGCTCAGAAAAACTCCAGTCTTCCTGTCAGCCAGCTTCTAACGGAGTACAGCAAGACCTTTGGTTATGGTCTCCGCCTGCAAGACTACGATGCAAGCTCCCTGCCAGCTCTGCTGACCAAACTCTGCCATGTTGTCAAGGTAATAAACACATCTAAAGATAACTTTTTGTACTGTCTCCAGTTCCCCTTCCTCTCCTTTTCAGTTTGGCTGTTTCCTTGCTGCTTCAGAGTAGTATTTGGAGTTTGTTTACCTGATTTTCTCAGGAGGACAGTTTTTCAAATATTCACATTGTAAAGAAATTCATTGGTCATTCACTAGTAATGTGCTTTATTTTTTTCGATGTAAATGAATAGATAGACTTATACCAAAACATAAAAATGCCAAGAAAAATGATTATGTTCTAGAGGTTGAAGTTGAGCAGCTCCAAGATTCACTCCTACAAATAATCATCAGTCACTTTCTTTCCATTTCAAGGTGGTTGATGGCGCTGAGGGTCGGGAAGTGCAATTGATCAACAGGAAGTCTCTGCGCTCCCTGACCTCCCAGCTACTGAGTCTGCTCATGTCCCAAGACGGACAGCAAGTCACCAAGGGTTTCAAAGTCGAAGTGCTTAGCCAGCAATACCTGACGGTCTATGGAGCCTCACTCAACCCATGTGAATATGGGTTCCTCTCCCTCAGCGAGTTGCTTAAGAGCCTGCCATACCTTGTTGAGGTGAGTGGAAAGTATTCTTTTTAATCCTGTGTGAACTCTCTCAAGTTCCAGTTAAGCTATTACCAAACACACAGGTATAACATCATCTTCATCATTTGTGTTTACAGCTGTACCATGAAGAAAGTGATGACAACACTTCCAGTGGTCGTGGTGAGGAGTGGGTGAGGCTGACCTGGCTTTACCAGTTTGCCCGTAACGTACGTGCCCTGCTCCACACCTATCATTACAACCAGCTCTTCCTGACTGAGTTCCTGGGGGCTTTTAACAAATTCACAGGCGCGAGCCTTGAACCTCGTTCCTATGGATATATCAGCATTGATGAGCTGCTTGGAGCAATACCTCAGGTAAGAAATGAATTAACGAGATGTTTTGCTATCGCTATGTGCAGAACTTAACCCTTTGTTTATGTAGATTGTCCATGGCTATAGTGTTTGTGACAGATCTCCCAAGGGTAATTACGTTTCTCTTGTTTCTGCATATTTCACTGGATTGTTCTGTGATGTGTCATCTTCAGGTGGTCTGGATCAAAGGGCATGGTCACAAGAGGATTATCGTTCTAAAAAACGATATGAAAGGTAAAGGTGATGAACCTCTTTCTTATAGCAAGTTTATTTTATTCAGGCTTATTATCTGCTGAGACCATCAGCAGTCTGAGGGCTCATTGTAAATAAAGAGAGTGAGCTGAATCGATCATGTGATGACGGTCAAAGCAGTAGGTGTTCCTGCAAACACTTGTTAAATGGTGTTTTCAATAATGCACGAAACTCCTGAAAACTTGTAAGATGTCCAGGGTGAGCTGCATGTGTGAAAGCAACTCAGGAAAAAGTCAGGGGCAGCATGCCAGAAATAATTAGAAATATTGTGGAGTGCAAACCACTGAATGCGGATCAAAGAGTGATTCTTCTCTTATTTTTTTCAGCAAGGGCAACCTCTTCTGTCCCCACCAGCCCCCTGCCAGGGGAGAACACAGACAGTCCAAGAGACAGCCCCATTAGCATCTCAACATCTGGAGCTCAAAGTCCGGGTAAGAAAATATTGATGAGGTAATAAAATACATTGGGGGGGGGGGGGAAAGAGATTCAAAAGAAAATGTTTGACTCTTAAGTTATCGCAATCATGACTTTTAACCTTCCAGGTGGTGATGCAGTGGCCGATTCAGAGCTGCTGTGTCTGACGTCACCAGTAGACCTGCTGTGTGGTCCTGTACCATCCTGCCTACCTTCACCTCAGCTCCACCCTGACCCCGTTCTCCTGCAGCAGACAGACCTGATCCACTTCGAGGAGAAAAGTCCAACAACTCAAACACCAGGTCTCTTTCATGGTTTTGTATTGCATGTAAACCAATGTGAGGTAACGCTACAATAGTTCTTGTAGTGCAATTAGGATGTCACCATGACGGTTATTGAACAGACCCCTTGTTTTCATACAAGGGTGGATATTCCCCTAAAATCACTAAACTTTCAGTAGAGATGTAACAATACACATCTCATTATACATAAGGATCAAGATCTCAGTTTCATGATACATTTGTATCGTGGTTTTTTATTATGCTACCGGTATTTGTGTGGATGTCCTTTTTGTGCTCACCTCGCTTCTGCATCCCAGCTTTGAAACAAGATGGTGCTTTCTCCACTTCAAAATCTTCACTCCTTACAACATGTCTGTACACTTGTTCTCCAGCTACTGACATCAAACAAGAGAACTCACAAGCAGAAGGTGCCTTGTGCTAGTTGAAACAACAACAAAAAAATGTCAGTTTTGTCTCATTGATGATTTAAAATTGTCCATATTTGTATCTATTTCTTAATTACTTAAATAACTTTCAACCCTACTGTAGATTAGTTTGATCTGATCTTGATATTTGTTAAGATGTAATGTAATTGTTTTGCCAAAAATTTGAATTGTGACTGATAGCAAAGCCTTACTAAATCACGCAAAGCACTGGGGATCAAAAATGTACTAAGGTCCTTATCATAACACTTTAATTTGCACCTTTTTGTCTTACTAGATGTTAGCTCAGTATGTACTTTTTGTGTGTTTGTGATTCCAGTGAGTGATGAACCCGAGGTGGCTGATGCTGATGGTACTTCTGATGCACCCGAGCACCCTGCCTTCATAGAAGACTCGGCGGTCTCTAACTTCCCACCGCCCCCTGACATGAAGACAAACTTGTCCATGGACAGTCCCAGCAGACGAGTAACACGCAGCAGAATTAAGCTAGCTGCAAACTTCTCATTCCCAGCAGGCCTGTGATCCTTTTCACACACACACACACACTGGAAACCCTAGTTCAGTTATTATAACTTGTTAAACATAAGTTGACCCACCACACTGAAAGCACTACAAAAAAACTTACCACAAAACAACCCTGGTATTGTCCCATCTACATCCTAACAGGCTGTTACATTCTTCTGCCTTTGCTCTTCTCATCATTTATCTGCCATCTTTGTTCCTTTCGTTTGCTTGAACTATCAGCAATGTTCTTCCAGTGATGTTCACCAAGCTGTGATTCTCTTCTTGCAGATTTTCTGCAATTCTTTTATTTGCCAAATCCATCTCTTCTAACCTGTTTGATTTCATCTGGAGAAAAGTTGAATGATATTTTCACGAGTTTGCATATTGAGTTCAGAGCCACGGTGGCTAACAATGAATGTAGAGTAAAAATGAGTTAGTTGTCACTGTATACAGAGTATATTTAAACACTGGGAGAAATTCAAGTGAGGACCAAGTTCTTTGTTAAATCCAAGAAATTAAGTTAACTTCATTCAGAGTTTATAAATTGACAAATGACAGAAGGTTTATAGAGCTGCTTTGTTCATGTTTAGAAACCTTTATGTATGAATTTATCCCTAAAAGATGGCGCATTTAATTGAGGACTTTGATTATAAACTCATTTCAGAATTGTAGAGATTTTTCTTTTGATAACTGTAGTCATGTCATTCAAACTGGCCTCTTAAGCATTTCCCAGTTTAATTGTTTAAAAGAATTTCTGAAGAGTAAGCTTCTCTGTGAGGTGTTGTCTCAACACTTGCCTCAGTTTAAAAAAAAAAAAGAAAGTAGCCCAAGGACAGTAGTTTCATTTCCATTAGTGTTACTTGGTGTTTAGCAGCTGTCTGTGGAAGAGCCTGGCCTAATGTGTGTTGTATTAAGTGGCACCTCAATGATGGGACTAAAGTCATGAACATTAGTGTTATCTGTTTAGCTAGTGGTCTTTGTAAATGGAATCCAACAGTTTTTGAACAGTTCAAGCGTGGTTGGCCATGGTTTGACTGCTATTGCAATTAGCACAACTCTCAGGATATTGTATTCTTGTTGTTCTTTTACCTAATTTATAGCAGAGATTGTTTCCCCTCTCTGCAAGGCCGCTGATTATATCCGAAGGGAAAATGATCTTTGAGACTCCAGCCAGGCTTTGTTCAGGCAGCAGGAACTGTACTATACTTTCATGTTTGGCTTCAGCCAGCAGTCGGTGTGTTTTTCTTTTTGTCTGTGTTGTCTGTGTGTGGTTTACACTGCAGTAGGTGGTGTGTTATATGAACCGTGTGCATAACTGAGTTTATGCATAGTGTAAGCCCAGGATGAGCAGACGGGAGCAGATGATGGACATTCTTTAAGATCACGCTTTTATTTCCACCACGTTTTAGGGATGTTACAGTTGGCGTTGTCCTTGCAGTTGCTGCATAAATGCTCAAGGTTTTTCGAGTTAACCTTGTTGCTGTATTTGTGGTGATGTAAAAACTGCCTATGTTGAAGAGGAGCAACGAGCACTCCTGATTTTTGATTTTAATGACAAGGTGAATGGTTGTGAGTTTTTTAGGGAAAGGAGTTGGGATGGGGGGCAGTAGGCTGTTTGTGAAGCACCACGGGGGCTCTAAGTGGCCTCTTGAACAGACTGTGATGTACGCACAGAGGACCTTTGAGGCTCTCTGGAATCCGCCTGGCTTTTACAATGGCTTGTATTTGCCACGGTGCCAAAGGAAACACCATCATACCTCCACATCCCTGACATCTCCCATGGAGGAGTTTTTACTGATGTGTGCTGGTTTCTGTGTTTTCCTCTGTCTTAAGTGTTTACAAGACTGCTGGCTGCTGACATGCCATTCAGTGATATCGGCCGAAAGTGATGTTTAACACGCCCACTGAAGTCTAAAGAGTTTTGTCTTGTGTTAATAGTAAATGTTCAAAGAATGGATAAGAGCCCATTTTATCAGTTTCTGTCTTAGATTGTGTTCAAATCTTAAAACCGCGATAATTTCACAAGTTGAGTTGTCAGACTTGATTTTGACTTTGTGTGAAAAAGCTGCGAGATTTCACCTGTCATCACACCGAAATGTCTGAGATGTCAATCAAAATGTTTTTAATGAGGATGTTTGGGTTAAAGTCTCTCCTGCAGTGATAAACTGGCTGTCTGAAAACCTCTTTAATTAGGTAATGAGTATGTATTAAGAAATAGGCAGGCCTAAGAAGGATTATGTATTGGTAATGAGAAAAAGCTATAATGCTAACAGGAAATATCTAGATTTAACTTTGGCAGTAAGAATGTATTACTTTGTGAATTTGCGCATACCTTGGCTCTCCTTCAGAGAACTGCAGTGGCAACTAACTCGCAAACATGAAACTCTTCTGTTTACTTTCTCTTTGTTTTGGTTACATCAGTGAGAAGCTATAGTACCTAACGAAATATGCACCTTTGCATAGTTTTGGTCCAAAAATATCCAAAATGAAAATCAGGCCAGAGGGGAATGGAAACATGCTTTTGTTTAAATGTATCTGACTCTGCCTTGTTTGTTATGTTTCACTGTTGTACAACAGCTGATCTTTATTCATCAGTGTCCTTAAACTCTTGCCTTGTGATTTCCTGGTCAACAATTGTCTCACTGATGTTCCTCTCTATGTAATCCTCCCCCTTGTCAAACGGGTTTAATGCCTCACTGCAGCAGAACTGGCTGTAACAGTCCAATGTTGTTGAAGGGACCAAAAAGATTTACGTAAATAAATTTCACAAGCATTACTTCTGCCTAGTCTGTGTTTTTGTCATCTTCTTAAAGATTCATTTAATAAAATCACTCGGCATGTTCCTGAAAGATGCTCTTTATTCAAACATGTATGTACAGGGAGTTTCAGTTTATTTTCTGCATATTTGTTCAATATTCAACGTTAGGACCTTCATAAATTCACTACTACTACAGAACGCTAACTTCTCCGAATGAAGGGAAAGGGACAGAGAGCAACACTTTGCTTTACATGAGTCACTAATGTCCTAGATACAGTCAAACATACACTGTCTATTGTAGGCATTTACAAGAGGATTGCATTCATTTCCAGTAGTTAATCATAAAAACAAAAGACTAAATTCAGAGGATGCAAGCAGTTTGTCAACATTATTCACAATAATAACCATGAGTGACGTTCTACCACCACAGTCAGTGTTTCCTGGCAGCTGATGGCTGAGAGGACATGAGTATGGCCAGTGATGATGTGACTGAGAGAAATAAGATGGCACATTTGAACACATAAAAAATAAAATGATGTAAATACATGTTATCTGAGGTCATTTAAAAACTAATGGAAAACACTGCTGCAAAAGTGGGTCATACAAAATTGCATGCTAGGTAGCCTGCCTCAAGTTAAAATTGGCTCTGATCATGTTAACATATATAAATATATATAATTTATTTAAGAATAAAGGAGTATTCTGCCTTTAACAGAATGAAATAAATAATTTATTGATGTTGATTAAACTGATACATCTGCAGCTGGCCTCTTAGAAGTTCTGTTCATTGTCTCATAATACTCTGACTTCAGATGAGTGTTAGTCAAACACTCAATTGCTGTGTTAATAATTATTATATTAATAAGGTAAGCATTGAGCTTCTATTTCATCAAGTATTTCTATGTAAGCTTTCTTATATTTGTTACTTTTAATAACAACCATTTTTCACATTTTCAAACCCTTATACTCAGTACAGCAGATGTTACAGTTTGAGAGAGATTTTTTTTGAGCCAAGGCAAGAGGTCAAAGGATTGCTCCGCTCCGGTTCAGAAGGGCCCACGACCTGCCAATTTCTCTAAATGTTTCTCATTTAAACTGCAGTCAAAAGCCACATTGTTCTCCCACCTTGGAGCGGTGATAAAAATGAGTTTTCTTAAAGTGAAAGAGGATCACTGTTGTTGTTAAACCAAATACTTGTCATACATGTCAGGGTGAGGTCAAATGTTTTGTTTTTTTTCCTGTCAGGCAGAGAACCCCAGCATTTGTGTTTCAATTAGCTTACATTGTGCTTCTAGTTCTATTTTCCAACACTATGGCAGATCATATAGTCAACTTAAAGGAATCTTACTAAACATCTTAATCTAGTTAAAATGTTACATTTGTATTGAGCACATTTTTTCCCCGTGCCTTTAAGTGTATTTAATAAAAGAAGCTCCTTTACGTTTTTGTTCTAGCAGTGATTAGTGAAGTTCTTAAACCCTAAAATAAAACATTGGAGCTGAAACTCCATCTTAAATGAAATTAAAACTTGATTTCTGAACAGATTTGAGGAACAACAGCTGAGATATTCTGAGAAACCAGGAATGGTTTATGGCATGTCATGTGGTGTGAGTGTTTTGGTTTATGACTCATGGATGGGTTCATAGAGAGGTCCTTGTCAGTTACATGATGGCACACTGGGTGGCTCCACAGCAATCCTTGATGATGGCTGCTCCTGACTTGGTGATGGATGGTTTGTTGGGAGGCAGCTCCAAGATTTGTCTCTTGGGCTTTGGAGGATCTTGTCATAAAGAAAGAGCAGAAGAGATCAGGTAAGAGTGAGACATTCTCTACTACGCTCTGGCTGTTTCTTGTGCATCACTTCAAATGTTGTGACTCACTTTGTGTGACTTTGAGCTTTTTCTCCAGAGGCATCAGCTTCAGTCTGAGGAACTCGGCCATCTCTTTGTCTTCCTCTCTCTCCCTGAGAAGAAGATGACACACAATCACTTCTCAACTTGAAAAATTGTACATTTTTTACATCAAACATTTGTTTGCCAGATGAGCCTCTGCACTGCTTTTAGCAATATCTTTCTGTCAGCCCACAAGTCCAGAGTGATTAGTTCAGACATTAATGGTCACCAGAGGGTGAATCTCAATGATTTTGGTGATCTCCTGACTTTTACTATAGCACTGATGATCATGTGTTTGGTAAAATGGATTGAAAAATTATTGGACAGTGTCATCAGATTTCAGGATAAATAGTCATAACTTGGCGATACCTTCATTTCTACATGAACACCATCTACAGGTCAAAATGTTTTGTCTAATCCAGCGCTTCAAACATGACTTTTAATCTTTTTAAAAGACAGTCTTTCTGGAAAAACTGCCTCCTTACCTGTCATGATAAAGAAAGAGAAAACAAGACTAGGGCTATAGGTGGCCTTGATGATAAAGAATTATAATGATGTTAACATTTTTCTGTTTTAAAAGATAAAAATGATCCATTCTTTAAAGTCTATGTGACGGACCAATCACTTGACATTGCTTATATAATTGTGACTTTTGATCCAACGATTCTAAACCAGCTTTGAATTGACATCTTTTAAGTTCATATCTATCAGAAAATGATCTCTGGGTTGCACTGTGTAACTAATCTGTGGGAGCAGAGGAGGAGGAAGCAGAGAATGACGATACAAAGCTACAGTTATCAGTCTTCCTCCCACACACACACACACACACACACACACAGGCATTACTGTGATGATCAAGCGACTGTCCTCTGCATTCAGTAATGATCACATTTACTCTAATGAGTCTCTTTCCTGCTGTTTCTCTTTCCTCAATCAAATACAGAAATAAATGGTGAGTAGATTCAACACTGTCTGAGTAAAATAAAAGTAAAGCTCTCCCCTGTATAAACTGTGCCTGGATGTGTGAGGGCTCTACCTTAATCTCTCCACCTCAGCGTCATCAACCAGGAAATCCCTCTTCTGCACCAGTTTATGGATTTTCAGGATCAGCTCCTCTTCCCGCTGCTGGTGCTTCTTGTTTTTTTCTTTCTCTGGGGAAATGGAAGTAATAAGAAAAGTGATAAATAAAAACATTGATGGCTTGAGGGGAAAGCAGATGTAGCTAAAACCCTAATATTATTGTTCTTACATGAAATAGAAATGCAGGTTTTGTGCATTAAGTTAGTTTTCTTTCAACTAACAGAGACAAGCTGACCTTACAGCAGAGTTAGCTGGTTCTTAATCACTAAGTGATATCATCAGGAAGACCTTAAGTCTTCCCACATGTATAATTTATAACAGACTTAATTATTCAAATGCTTGAGGGTTCTATTTTTGCATTCGCAGTAAGCGATCTGTAAACACAAAATCAACGGTTCTGTCTCTCTTTCCTAACCTTCACACCCCAAAACACAGCAAGAGAAACACATGAACAGCCACAGCCAACAAAGTTCCCAACACACACACACACACACACACACACACACAGAACACTGCAAAGGTAGGATGTCTGGCAGTGTTTGTTTCTAGGCTAGGTGAGGAAAAGGGTTTGAAAAAACGACTGCAAACATCAGCTCTTTTCTACCATCCAGAAACAGTGCAGCAGTGCAGTAACAGTGTGTATCCTCCTGAGGGCAAAGCAATTAGAGGGGCGCATGGCTACAACGAATAAATCTTGATGTCAGAAGAGCAGGAAAGACACCAGAGTCTTTTTATTATGTGAATCATTGCTGGAGTTAAGTAAAGCAGTGCAAGAACTGCACAAAATTGCACATGATGCAGCACCAGCTCATGGGAATGTCAGTGAGGGACAGTTTGGTGTCACAGTATGCAGTTTGTGTGCACAGTTATCCCAAATTAAAGAGAGTGGACAAAACTGTAAGCAGGCTTCACAATAATGCAAGATAATGTCCTCTGGATTTATTGGATGCATCTTCACCCAAACCGTGATCTTTTCCTAAACTTAACCTAAGTTTTGGTTTCTCAATGAAACCAAGTCCTTTGCTACATAAACATGACCAACTGAGTGGTCAATGATGTGGGGAGATCAAAGGTGGGTGGATTTCAGGGCACCAACACTTCATGGTAAGGTTGAGTAGAAGACAGTGGTAGGGGCTAAAAAGATCAAATATGAGGCCACAAGCCAATCACAGCACAGTACTAGCAGTCAATTACAGGACAGGCCTATTAGCAATTTTTTTTTTTAAACTATATTTGATAAGAATAAGAAAAATAAAGAAATAAAAAGACAAATAATAAAAACAATATTCATATAAAGAAATAGTAATCTTTAAAAAAAACCCTGTATAAACGATATAAATGAAAAATATTTTTCCATAATAACTAAGCTTTTCTTTATGTCCTGTTATTTTTCAACATGTGTTATGTGCTTTTTTTAAATTTTATTTGTCTTATTTTGTAAAATCATCTAAGCTTTTATGCATTTATCTTGACATTTCTTCAATGATCAAATGTATTGTTTAATTCATTCCTCTTTTTATCACCACTTTTTTTTTTCTTATGGCACTTGTATGGTGCCATAAAAACTACAAGATACCCTTAAGATAAATGTTACTGTGTGGCTGATAACGGAGGAAGCTCTCTGACTTTATTCTACTGATACAAGTGTTAAACGTCATTTTTGCTTTAGTCAGTAAGTATTCTGTCATTGATGCATTTGCTATAATTCCTGCAAAGGTATTAAGGATTGCCAGCTTTCTTTTTCTGTATCTGGAGCAGGTGGAGTTGGGGGGTTTCACTGAAGGGATTCATGACCTCACTATTTTTAAAACAAATCAACACCACAAATTAAGCCGACAGACATTACTAGAGGCAAAAAAATTCCTTTGTGGCAAAATTTAGTAAAACAAAAGCTTCATAATAAAAGTATTTACTACAGGGGTTGTTGTTACATTATCAAGTTTTTATTTTTTGTACTTTTTTCTGTCTTGTCACACCTTTTTACAGGGTTAAAAATAACGCCCTTTGATTGACAGGTCACTGGTTTGTCTCAAATAACAGCTGCTGATCATCCATGTCTCGTGTGTGTGTGTGTGTGTGTGTGTGTGTGTGTGTGTGTGTGTGTGTGTGTGTGTGTGTGTTTGTGTGTGTGTGTGTGTGTGTGTGTGTGTGTGTGTGTGTGTGTGTGTGTGTGTGTGTGTGTGTGTGTTTGTGTGTGTGTGTGTGTTTGTGTGTGTGTGTGTGTGTGTGTGTGTGTGTGTGTGTGTGTGTGTGTGGTAGTGTACTGTATTACTGTATATGTCCTTGAACACGACACCGGCCCCTCCTGCTCACAGACTCTAACACAGGATGTAAATAATCAGAGGAGTGTGTTTTGTGTGTCCTGTTGCCATGTGGCTCTTTGATGCAGAGCTTCATGAGTGTGTTACTATGTATAATGCATCTGACGTCAGTGAGCCACTTCAGCACATCCTCTCTGCATTTTAGATGGAGAAAAAACTGGAACTGAATGAGGACTTAAACCAATATTTGATTTTTTTTTTTTACTTTGCCTCAAACACAGCACAAAAACACCTGGGGAGGCCAAACGAGTGTTTATTGAAATTCATTTTGGACACATTGCCAGGAAAGCTTCCCTCATCTGATTTTGCTTTCAAAGTGATGATGCATGTGTGTTTGTGTGTGTATGGTTATCTCTCCCTCATAACTCCAGCAAGCGTCTGAGACTAACAATCAATCCTGCATAGTTTAGCGTAATGACACTTCCTATAAATCACTGTGACGTCTGCTGAGCTTATGGGACTCTGGCGGGCTGCAGGCAGAAGCACTTTCTGCCAAGAGTCCAAACAGGGATCATTGCACAATTTTTGCACACAAAGGATAAAAAAATAAATAAAAAAAAAAGATTCTGGGTGTTTTTTTCCTGATACACCTACAGCTACTTTTCCTTATGTTGACAGAAGACAGAAGGTGTGTGAATATGTGTTTGCACTGTACCTGGTACTGTCACAATCTGCCTCAGCTCCTGCTTTAAACTCATGATGTCTTTGCAGAGCTGAATGTCATCCATCCTGGATAAAAACGAGAAAGAAAGACAAACAGTAAATCACTGGTTTCCATCAGATTAAAAAATGACAGATTTTGTTCGCTGCTTCCACTTCCACTTGAGCTGATGTTGGGCAGACTTATACTGTTTAGTAAACCCAGGAAGAAGGGAAGAATCTGCAGGATGAAACTATACAATTATTTTAAAATCATATGTCTGATGCATATTCAATGTCTCAAGGGAAAAATGATCTTGAAAGTAAAGAGAGATTATCCCTTTCATATGAAGAACACATGAAGCAACTAGGTCTGGGAGAAAAAGATTATGTGATTGGATATGTTTTAATTTTGTCATTCTAAGGCTTACAAAAGAAATGATTGGTCTTACATGCTGTCACTTCACATGAGTCTCTATACTTCCAAATAAACAAGCTTTAGGTTTAAACCCCTCCCTCGTGCATGTTGCTATGGTTACTCCATCAGCACTGAAGAGTTTGGTTGAGTCCTATCTCCTTAATGGGGAGGAAGGAGTTTCTGCTTACCATGTTATTGACCTGGATTTGAGGATGTTAAAAGATATAAATGTTTACACTAGTTAGTCATCTCTGTAATAAAATAGTCTATTTGAAACCTTTCCAGATTTCAAATGTATGACCTATATCTAATATACCGATAGCAAAGAGGCTATGTAAGGAAGATTAATAGTTGGAAAATACTAATAAATGCATTCTAAATTAGAGAAAACTAAACCAATCAAATGCCAATCAAACCCTCAGGTTTAGTTTTATTCATCAATAATGCCATTATTGATGAATAAACAGGTTAATTGATTAATCAACTACTAATGGTTGTGCATTCCCTTCATAGCAAATTGAAAAATTAATTAATAGACAAATCTTTTTCACACTTCCCTGGGCTGCGCTGTAAAATCCACTCTGAATGTGTCATTAGGAACTCACAGCCTCAGGCTCAGATGTGTTTTACACCAGGAGTGTGCACAGAATTAAAACATGCAACATAAATCCATCCACGCTGCTCTGTGAGCCTCCTGCAGCCCCGATATGTCACCCACACGGCCTCAACATTTTCCCCTCGTCTTCCCTAAATCCAAGTCTCTGTCTCTCTCTGCGGAGCACTGACAGCTACCACGGACTTAATTCTCCCTGTGATAGATCAGGCCGGTGACTCATCCATAGCCTCCTCCTCCTCCTCCCTCTGTGTTTAGCACTGTTGCTCCGTTTTACACCTCCCCCTTTTTCTTCTCTCACCCTTGACCCCTCCCTTCAGCTTCTTCCACTCCATCTGTCTGTTTCTCTCCCTCATTCTGTTTTGTGTTTCACTTTCCAGTGAAATATGTATTTCAGCAGCTTCTGCTCTCTGATGATCCATCTGTGCGTATACATGCGAGTGTGTTTATTCTACGTCTTGAGCCACACAGAGCCTGACAACAGAGACGTAAGCAATAAGCAGTAGCAGCCTAATGAAGCTTTTCATGAAGGCGTGTGAACTAACATTAGCAACTGTGTGAATTCCCGAAGATGTGTATCGGCTTCAGCCCACTTCTCAGGCGTCACACTGCAGATGTTAGGTGTGTAATGACCCTGAAGAAGCACTGCTCAGTTCAGTGGTGTACAGTGATAATTTCATGCAGTCTTGATTCTGAAAAGTAAACAGTGCAGAGAGGGGCTTGCGTTCCTCTTTTAAAACAGTTTATGAATGTGCAATATTTAGCATTTTATATAAAGCTAAGTTGTATTTTTTTCATCTTGTGTGTGTAACAAAAAAGCAAACACTTTATAACAACAATGGCAAGTGATGGTGTCAGATAAAGCAAACATTAAATGACAGAATGCTGTGATCTCTTGTGTAAAGTTCCTATATGCTCATATTCTATATAATTCAGCTAAATAAAATGTATATATTAGTTGTTGGCATTCAACTTTTAAAATACATTGAAGAACTTTTGGTCAGATTGTTCTAAGGTGTTGGAAATAATCGTTAGCTCCAGTCTTAGCCTGTATTCGGTTATAGGAAAAGACCCCAGAATGCTACATTTCCAAATAAAGTATTATACTCTGTGTTTTGATTCTTTCTGATTCATCCACCATGTTTTTATTTTGCTCAAAAAATGCAGACAGGGGTGCTGGTGGCGCAGTGGTTAGTGCGCGCGCCCCATGTATGGAGGCTATATTCCTCAAAGCGGGCGGCAGAGGTTCGAATCCAGCCTGTGGCTCCTTTCCCACAGGTCATTCCCTACTCTCTCTCTCCCTGATTTCCAGCTCTATCTACCGTCCTATCTCTCCATTAAAGGCACAAAAAGACCAAAAATAAATCTTTAAAAAAAAATATGCAGACACAACATTCCTAAGAAAAAGACAGCAAGGGAAGGGTTCAGTCAGAGAGGATTTAGCATGTCATCCCAAACATCTCTCCATATTCCTCGAAGCTAATGTTGATGAGGACACAATGAGTTCATCACGATGACTCATTCAGCTGCTATTGGCATGTCCAGCCCTCTGCATAATCAATGGGAAAATGTCTGCCTCTCTCAGTATTCCACCACCATATAGTTATATCACAGGAGACACACTTTTCAGTGCGTCATGAGAGTGTCCACTGTGCCATGGCAACCTAGAGGACCTGATTATCAGCTCAAGGGCAGCAGTATGACGTGTTCAATCTTTGCAACACTCTTTTAAGTTTCATTTTACCAAAATGCAAAATTCAAAGTTCAGGAACTCACATGAAGCGCAGCTCCGACTCTCGGCGTACCAGGACCTCTCGCAGGCGCTGGATACGAGTCATCTCTACCTCGAGCTCCTCTGGAGCCATGGTGCTCTCTGCCATGGACACGTCTGAATGACCTGAGGTGACAGAGATGAGAAAAAATGTATAAGGAGGGATACAAATGTTAAAGAAAAGGGAGACTTTAAAGCAGGAGACGGGGCGCCAATAACCCAGCGGACCACATGCTATAGTCCACGCCGCAGCGTCTGTGGGTTCCAATCCGACCTCGGACCTTTGCTGACCTATGCAAATATATATACTGTATATATATGTATAGATATAACGTCTTATTTTTTAAGGGGGTTTAAATAACAGAGACATAACTACACATGACCAAATTACAGATTCCTAAGTCACATTCGATTCTCATTTGAGATATTAGTCCTTATCTTTTTATGGCATATACTTTCAAATGCTCCTTATTTCTAGTTCTTGATCGTCTTTCTCTTGGTGTCACATTCTTGACTCACAAATGTATCACCTCGTCATCCCATGACATTGCAACTGACAGCAGCCAGGAAAGTGCTATTTACAAAGAAAGCGGCATGTGTTGACGAGAGATGTGGTGAAGTCACAGCAGTGCTGCAGGCGCAAATGATTGTTTTCCATCAAGAGGCTTCAATAGCTGATGATGTGGAAAAAGTGTGTGACATTAAGATCAGAAAAGCAAGAATTCAGTATGTAATACAGGAACTCCAAGATCCATTTTTCCAAGGAGAATGTTAGTGTGAAGCTCCTCGCATGGATCAATAAGCAGCTGTGGCTTCTTGCTGATTTGGTTGTTCCAACTTTGACCACTGACCTCACGCTGTCTGCATCAACCACTAAACACTTACTACACTGATCAAACACTTACCAATCTGGTCAAACACTTTGCTACATCGATTGTAAATGCTGAAGTTTTTGCAACAGGCAGACCTTTAAAACACCTTGCAACATACAAGCAATAGTGCTGGCAGATCATGATTTGTTTGTACAAATATCCTCCACTGATTAACAAGGTCAAAGATAAGCAGGTTTTACTGATTTTCTTCATTTCAAGATCCTGGTAGAGTTCAGTTGGTCAACATACGTGTGACATTCAAAACAATTTTAAAATCTAATGTGGCTCTGTAAGGATCTTTACCAAGTTTGAGATAATACTGAAACTGAGATGACGTTAGGGTTATCTCACTGCTTGTAATTACACTTTTTTAAAGTGATAACCGGTTTTTAAAAACTGGGGTTCTGGTGTTTGAAAGACAAAGCAGTTGGATTAATGGAAGTGTAAGATTCAGGGTTTTGGGCGTAACCCATCCAATGCTTAAATATCTTTGCCTCGACTGACGTGATAAACTGTTCATATCACACACCGTCTAAGGTAATGTCTTCAAAGTCTCTTTTCATCCTCACAAACAGCCACATACTCAAAGATAGCATTTGATAGGCAGAATGCTATCAAAAAAACAAACACTATTTAATCTTAAATCCGGAGCTGTTGAATATAATCCACAACATGACACACATCATTAGAGGTCTGGATCAGCTCCTCGTCCTCCTGCAGAAACATAAACTGTAGTTTGTGACTGTGTTACTTCTCCTGGCTGCTTGCTGAGGACAGAGCTGACTCACCACAGCAGACAGAAGTCTGCACAGTAGGGCTCACTTTGTTTGTGCATCACTGATATTGAATCATCACCCGAACTTGTCTGCTGACAAAAGACGCTGACGCCGAAATCAAACTTTATGTCACAGACCTGTAACACGATGCAAAACACAGCAGGAGCTTAAGCTTAACAATTTAAGTGTTTTTCTGTATCCCCTTTGATTCTTTGTATGTCTCTTTTCACCCTTCTCTGTGTTACCCAGCCATGTGAGCGCCATCAATAAGACCAAGCTGCATTGAGTCTGGTGTGAAAAGAGAATGTCTTAACAGCTCCCTCTGATCTGAACGAGCTGCTCACACATACGCACACACATTTACAAGAGATGAACAGCATTGATACTTTCTAATTAAAAGCAGCTAGTCCACCAGGGACAGGTGAGGTTATCTCCTCAGTTTCAAGCCAACACAAGAAACACTGCTCCAAACATCACTTGCAAATGTAAACCAGCGTCCTTACAAGCATAATTAATCATCTTAAATTAGCCCTGTTTCATTTAAACAACACTAAACAAACACCACTGCACTAGTGGATGATGCTTTAATGAGGATTAAGCCTGGAGTGTCTGTATCATGCCTGGTGGGACAGCCACACAGGGCTTGCCGACAGAGAGATGTCAGCATCTGTACGACACCCAATCCAGATGCCCTGACACATCCTGCAGTCACATATACAGTACACCGCTGCTGCTGATGCTGCTGTTGTTACTGCTGACTTTGAATGCCATCAAAAGACTGACCATAGACTTCATAAAACAGGCCAGATTTATCTTTGTTTTACAAAAAGAGCGATGTTTCACTCCACATTACCAATGTCTTGTTTTATGGCTGTATGTATTTGTGTTACAGAGAGAGAGAGAGAGAGAGAGAGAGAGAGAGAGAGAGAGAGTGCAATGATTAGATATGTCTAAAAATAACTGCTGATTATTTCTCTTCTTCTCTGACTTGATCTGGAAGTTTATTCACCCCCTGCACTCCAGTAATGAGTAATCCTCAGTGGTATCACCAACTAGGACACATCTTAAAAGACGTGATCACTTTGTTGCGTCCGTCAACACATGCGTCATTCAGCTCCCTCTATCACTTTTTGGATCAGAGGGCAAATAATAGAGGCATCAAATAAAATGGATCCTCTGCTAATAATGTGTATATTTTGTAGTTTTGACAGATAACTAATCCAAGAAGTAATCTGACAGAAAATGTATTACAAATTAATATGCTTATGTAAAATACAAAAAAAGAGAGATTCCAATCTCTCCAACATGAGAATTTGCTGCTGCTCTATATCACTGCAAAATGGATATATGAGGGTTTAGTAAATTGCTTGATCAAATTGCAGTTTAAGTATGTTTCAAATGTGTTATGTTGCATGTTTGGGTGGTCAACTGAGTCACCAAAACAACAATTGTTATTGCAGCCCTTTATACAATAAACATCATAGATATATGGCAAATATCAGGAAATTAAAATTAAAACTCAGTGGCTCAAAAGTTGAACATGTTCACTTTAACTGGAACTGTGTTCTTCTGCTTTTTTTGTGATATCCTCTTATAAAATCTGCATTTAAATACCATTAGTTTGATTTAGACAATGTAGAGAAATGTAGATCATGGCATTTTCTCTCTCTCAGAGCAGACCATGGGATTGACTCATACCCTCTAATGCTGCTTCTGCATAAGCTCAGACTGTAACAAACCACCACAAGTTTTCACATGCCCTGGGCTGGCTGTATTTGTTTTAGCATAGTCCTCACCCCATAATTAATTCACAAACCCGTGTGATACCGTGCATGTGGGGGGAATTTATGGGCCTTTTTTTAAGCACAAAGGCAGCGTTATTGATACATCCAAAACCTCTGTGAGTCACGCTTTAACCATTTCAATGCTATAGCTCCTCATCGGGTTTATGTACAGACTAAAACAAAGGGCGGACAAAAGGCTACTGGTGCGATAATGACATGCTATCTGTAACCAACAGACGGTAAAACAACCTCATATTTGATGCATGGCGCTAACCTTTGTCCGTTGTCCATGCAGTTTCCGACACGGCGCCGTAGCTCCTGAGCGCTCGCTCGGTGTCCGAAATAGATTTCTTCAGCTCCATATCGGTGCCCAAAGACATAAACTACAGGATATAGAGTCTTTCAACTATCTACACGTGTCCTCTCTTGTACGTCCGTCCAGATAACTCAGTTTCACCCGGTAACAAGGCTCCAGCGACCCGAGACGTAGAGCATCTTTATTCAAGCTTTCAAGCCCCTCGACGAGTGGATGGAGGTGAGGATGTAGGGAGCATGCGCAGTGCGGGCGGGGATGAGAGGACTTGGGAGACACCCACTGGCAACGACATACGTTAAAAATAACACATAGGTACACAGATACACTGAAGTTTTAGACTGACAGCCAATGTTCTACCTGGATATTCTTCATGTAGGCTATTTATTATCAATTAAGTAATGTGAAATCTAGCAGGGGGTAATTCTTTAAGCATTATCTCTCTGAAGTATCACTGGTTGTTATTTGGCAGACAGACATAACCAACTGTTAAGTGGCATGTGTTTCAACATAAAGGGGTTCTGGTTTCATTGGTAAAAATAAACGGATGCCATCTGCTTGTCTGTTTCAGATTTTTTTAAGGTGCCTCAAGCTATGTTTTTAAAGTCTTTGACGCAGGGGGAGATAGAATAAGGAAAACTAAAATGAAAATGAAAACAAAGGCTGCAGAAAAAATGTCTTCCACAGCAGTGAGGAATTTCAGAGTACAAGTTGTGCTCAATATATTCCCACAAGAGATTGAGACAGAGTTGCATTTGCATGTAAACACGGATAATACAGAATAGTATATCTGTCTCAGCAAGATCCACAGTAAATCTGACAGCATAACAGAAGCCTGCTTGTGATATTTCAATAAATAATATATGGGTCTGTTGTTAAATATAAAACATATTTTTTATTGTAATATGTCCACTACCCATGCTTCTTAGCATTTTGTACAAGTTTACTTATACCAGATTTATCTTGTGTCACTATCTCTGAAAACTGAATAAACAGGCACACATTAAATCAATTGGATGTTTTCAGTTTATTCAACAATAAATATTAATTATCTCTACCACAGTTAATGCAACTAAAGTGCAAAATGTGAGCAAATCATTTCTTCAACACAATAAAGTCAACAGCATTGATTATATTAGTTATTTGTTATATTAAAATGGGTCAATAATTGCAACAGAGTTTTCAGAGGGTGATGAAATATACCCAGTTCACTTGCTGATATGTACAAATGGTTAATTGATATGATTTCTAATTTCCAGTGTACAACATAGCTTATCAATTATAATTAGAAACAAACACTCTCCTATCTACAATAACATCAAGTAATTGAACAAATGCAATTTAAAGGTGTCTAATGAAAGGGAACAAAACATTACATATACTACAAACAGAATAGAATTATGTCAGGTTTGTGAGACTGATCAAATATATCAGTTATATACTAGTTAAAAAATATTATAGTCAATTACAGTTCAGACCAATTACTTAAAAAAAACAGAAAGAAAACATCTCTCCCCAGGTATGTCAGTGACTGACGGAAACACAGTAAATAAAAAGGCTTTTTTGTTAATAATTGCCTGAGAAATCATTTGCCCTGAACGTTTAAATTATTCAGTGAGCTCTTAAACTGACCTCTACTCCATTACAAAGTGAACTCTTGTGCCTGTCAGAGAGGTCTGACATTTACATTTCAAGCATCAACACAAGTGAGAAAAACACATGATAACGATCTAATTTAGGGGTCAAATCAACAAAATGTAAAAATGGTGCAAAGAGACAGGATTCAACAATTTGACATTGACATAAAGCATGACAAGAAGAAGGCAGCATTTCCACTTTCAATTAATTGGATGTTTGAGGAAACCTTTATGGATCAACTCATAGCGATCCTCAGTAGTATCACATTTTCACAACATTCAGATGTAAAAGGGATGAGTTTAATTCTGTAAATTAAATGTTTACTTACTGATATGTTTTAATGTTTTTGTTTTATAATTAACACTTCATTTCCTGTCTTCTCTTCTTAGCCCTTAGTGTATAAAGTACATTCCTATAAATTAATAACAGAAAGACTTATTATAGAGTCGGTTCTACACTGTCTAGAAAAGAACAGATTACAGGTCACCGTGTCCTTCTGTATTTGTATAACTGGAAGCAGACCGATAGTCCTTAGAGATCAATCACTCTGATTCAGTCACACATAACAGTATAATCACTTTTTGTAATAAAGAGCAGGTGATATTCAAATATCTTTAAATGTACCAAACGTGTTGAGGTTTTAAAACTCAAGCTAATATTGTAGCTGCCTGTACACATTGTGGACATACATATTCCCCTCTCTCACTCCAGTTTTGCATACTGATGTCAAGCATAGGAATGTGGAGCATTCAGGCAACAACGCCACTTCTGTACCAGGTAAGGAAGTCCTTACAAATCAATGCAACAACATTAAACATGGTCCAGTCAAATAATGAAACTCTGTGTTTCTAAATGAGAGAACACAAGACAGCATTTATGACACAAACAACAAGGGAACCTAACAAGAAATTCCTCATGATGACGACTTACTGTGGAATAGAGTCAGAGGACTTCATTACATTTTCTCACAGAGATGTGCTGTATAAATATCAAAAAGATATGTTAAATCCATTCCAGTTGCTGGAAACTGTTTTCTGATCCATCTTACAGCGTCATAAGGAAGCACATTCTTATTTAACCCAGTGGACTTAACTGAAGCACTGACAGTGATAGTTCAACATCAGATTCTGGCATGACTGCACTACAACAGCTGTCTGTTGTTCAGGCTTGTTCCGCTTACATCTTGTCCCCCTCCATTACACAATGACTCACTTCACTTCTGAGCAGGTTTATTTGCTACAATTGCCTCTTTGGGAGCATCCATCTTTTCCTTGGAGTTTGAGTTCTCCTTTGTGGATTCTGCTTCACTCTCTTCAGGAGGGAACAACCATGCTAAAGCAGCACCAGCTGTGCCATCACCGCTCTGACGAGAAAAGCAAAGAAAGATGGCCCATACAAACGCACAGCAGCCGGTAAAGGTGGTCCGCAAATACAGAGGCACCAACGCAAAGTTCAGAAACTAAGAGGGAAACACAAACAAGTCCATGTTAGTACACCAGTTCATAATTTAACTGTAAACTGTTTGTGCTATATTTTTGGACAATTATACTTATGCAAGTTTTGTTGTTATGTGCATTAAAGTGACTATACTCCAATGACATTATACCACAGCTGTGGTTTGGTGATAGCACAGAGATGCAGGCTCAGTACCAAATAAAATCATAGTTGACATGTGCTGATATTCAGTACAGACGCTGTACTGTAAGTGAAACTAGTTCCTCAACTTTAATGCAACTGGACTGTTGTCAAGGGAAACAAACATTTTCAAGCGCATGCTACGTTGTGTATGTCTACATGTTTCTGCACACCAGCTACTTTGTAATTTGTAAATTGATCTGATTCATCATGCAACCAGTGAAATTGTAGAGTGGCCACAGTTGCACAAAGCTGGCTGTATTTTACAGGTACCAGCTTGATCAATCAAGTCAAAGTGTTTGATTGATCAGAGTGCAGAGTGCTTTTGTCGGGTCGATATTATCTTTTTCTGTCTTGTCATGGTTTGGAAACGTCTCTGTGAAGAACTGAAACTCTCTGAACCAGATTGTGAAGTGGTCCAGTCAGCTGATTGGAGAGCAACAGCTTAGTCTAGAGACCTAGTACAAGAGACAGTTGGAGTGGATAACCAGCTCCATCCTAAACGATGAGTCCCACCCTCTTCTTCCTGCTGGACAAAGACTTTTAGTTCCAAAGTGCAGAACAAAGCGCTATAAGAGCAACTTTGTTCCAGCAGCCATTATTAAGTGGAACAAGTCGTAGGATATCTGTATGTATCATGTTTTGTTTTTGATTTGCTCTTCTTCTTTTTCCTCTTTGCTGCTTGATGTGGTTGTTAGAAGTTTCATGAAGGTCTTGTATGTAGGGACAGAGATAGCAAGCTGGGAAGATAATGGCATGCTTCTAGTTTATTATCAGTTTTAATGTTTTACGGTCTGCAACTTTTACAGATCAACTTGTCTAACAATTTTTTTATCGGAACCT
The DNA here is from genome assembly GCF_963584025.1 of Labrus mixtus. NCBI lineage: Eukaryota > Metazoa > Chordata > Actinopteri > Labriformes > Labridae > Labrus > Labrus mixtus. Next base: position 11,029,018 of record NC_083613.1, read on the forward strand.
GCACAATTTTGCACTTTACCCATGTACCATGCATTTGCACTTTGTATGTGTCATGTATTGTCTGTGTTTTATTAAGTATATGTGACTCTCCCTGCAGCCAAATTTACCTCCGGGTACAAATAAAGTAACCTGAACCTGAAAGACCTTTTCTGTCTTGTTATCTACCAGTAGAATATTCAGGACACGTGATACTGTATAAAGAGAAAAGTCACAGTAATGTTATATTATACTGTTCTATACATATTAGCGCTAATATAATGCCGCTTGTCCAATCAAAGTAATTGGTTGGAACTGACTGTTTTATGGGGGTGCTCTACTGGTGTACCTTTCAAACTTCGTCATACTGCAAAATACCAATACCTAGTACAGTATATATATATATATATATAATAGTGACTTTTTCATATTATAACAGCTATTGAAAAGAGCAGAAATTGTAATAGTGGAGATAATCTATACTAAAATGTCCACATATACATCCTGAAGATGTGAGCTTAAATGTAATGTGTATTAGTGTGAGTATTTGAACTTAGACTTACTTCACCGTGCATTTATTCCAAAAGTTAAGAATTAAAATTTGATATTTCATATTTACCTGCATAAAAGGCCAGAACATTAGCCCTGTCTGAAAAGAGAAACAGACACAAAGAAAATCAATCATTTGTAGACACACAAAACGTAAGTACACCTCTACAGACACAGCTGAAACCTTTGTGGACAAAAATTAACTTTCTCTTTAACTCTTTGGACTAAGAGGCATGTGATATCAGAGCTAGATAACTTCATTAGCAGAGTCCTCAGTATGGCTCTCCTAAAAGCAAATCAAAAATAATAACTTCATACTTCAACAACTTTTCATACTTAAGATTGTAGGTATACAGTGCTGTAAACTGTCTACAAATACATTGATGGAGTACAGGGTAACTGTCAGAATATATCACAGATGTCACTATATTTCAGTGCAAGATGTTAGCAAGGGGAAAAGCCTGTGTAAGCTTCTACTCCTCACTTTATAAGTGTTCAGGAATTTTTCTCTCCAGTCTTCCGTTATGTCATCTTTGCCCTCCAAGAAGCTGACACCTGGGTGACAAACAAAAAGGACGTCAGTTCACTCTGTGACTGTCAACTGGAAATTGATTGAATGAGAATGAGAATGAGAATGAAAAGTATATTTACACATACACATGTGAATAGACTGTCTAGACCCCATGAACACAGTTTGTATGTATTTCTTATACATGATGAGGAAGAATGATCACTTTGGTAATATGTCATGACATGATTTAAAAAGCTAGTGGCAAAACAAACTGTAAACAGTCTCTTCAAGTAGCCTACAAAAACACAATGTATTATTATAATGTGTTTCTGATTTAGGAGATATGGCCCTCTGCAATCTAATCTGCTTTTGCTGGTTTAGCCACATTCCAGTTATTGTAATTCAAAAGAAGGTTCACCTTTATCACAAACTAAAGCTTTTATCACTTTAAATGATAGAAAATGTTCAGAAAGCATTTAAGTCACTAACCAAAACCCCCCATTTAGATTAGATTACATTAGATTCAACTTTATTGTCATTGTGAAGAGTACAAGTACAGAGACAACGAAATGTATTTGGCGTTCTATGGTTCTAACCAAGAAAGTGCAAAAGAGCAACAAAGGTGCAGTACAAACATGAATAGGCATAAAGTGCAATATGGTAGTAAGGTATGGTAAACTGGTGCAGAGGATACAGATAAGACTGGTATATTATAGAGCAGCATTGGTGGATATAAGATAGTTACAGTATGAACAATATTTACAGTATGGACATTATAAACAATCGATTCCAACATTGTCTTCAAACGGAGCCACTCTGTTAAGTCTTTCATATGACCTCCAACAGGACAACGATTGCTGATAGTAACATAGAAGCAACCGAGAGGACTTGGGTCAAGTTACGAATTGACAGACGTGAACTGTTGTTAACTATTAACTACCCGGCAGGCTTTTGACGGGATATATGGAAGCAAGGGCCGGCTGTCAGCAACCGTCCTATACGGCCCACCGACCTGTGTAGAACACGCTGGTAGCCAGGGGCGCCGCTGTAGTCTGGTCCAACAACAGCTTCCTCATCACCATCCCGGCAGAATTCCCGGGAAACCTTCGCTCCAGGAACCGCATCCAGAAGAAATTGAAGTTGCCATGGAAACTGAACGCGACCACTGCAACGTTCCGTGTGTGGCTCCAGTCCAGTTGTTCCCTGTGGGAGAACCACTGGTGGACGAAGTCCCCTCCAGCGAACAGACCGCCGTACAGAGTCACGTTGGTGACCCACGGGAAACGTCGGACATGTCTAAGAAACGCCGTTCGCATTTTTATATATCTTATGTTTCTGTAGCGTTAGCAAAATATTATACTTAGCTTTATTTTTTAGTAAAACCTAGCCAAAAATTACAGGCGTCATCTCCGGGGCATCACTAATACTGAACTTTTCCCTCCAGTTACGATGAAAAATGCGTGTAAAGCTTATCAACAGTAAAGGGTAAGTCTTTCTCGCATAAAGAGCCTTAAAACGTTACACAATATAAGACAGGATACTTGCATGTCCTTCACCAACCGACACTGGACTGCGAGTCCACCGCTGCCCGTGTCCCTTCATCCTGCGTGGAATCACTACGCCCCCTTTACGTAAAAAGTCACCGCAGTGTACAGCTGAAGGGCGGAGCAAAAATGAATACCATTACCAAGCATAGTAGCTCTGAACGTTCTGGAATCCATAGTAGCTCTGGAGGTTCTGGAATCCATAGTAGCTCTGAAGGTTCTGGAATTCTCAGACTGAGATGACCGGGGTTAATGTTAAACATACGAGCAGTGTTTTTGAATGGCATCAGACAAAAAGCTGTTAAATCCTTTCTTTGGGGCAAGCTCAGTTTTACAGGGACACTGGCCCCTGTTGGCCCCTGCCTAGAACCGTATCTGATTCTACCATTTCAACAAATTATATACAAGGGTATTCGGAACTAGATTTGATTATTTACATTTATTTAGCAACAGATACAGTATCGCAAGTTGCAATAAGTTGCACTTAATGCCATTTGCACCTTGCAACCTTGAGAATAACACATGTGATGAAAGGCCTTACACAATGAATGGTGTTTTCATTTTGTTACACATAAAAAGTAAAACCATATTTTGTTAAATTTAACAAGAATACATACCCTCCCTTGCAGAAGATTATTGTACAATTTACAAATGCATTTTCCTGTAACATTCATAGCCCAGTATACAGCAGTATATACAACCATGATTCCAATCTCATCAGGAAGGTGCATTTAAAGACAAATATCCACTTTGTTAAACTCCTCAACAAAGCTGAATGCTAATTATTTTCCTCACATTGGTATGAACATAGTGGATAAATAAATAATAGATTCTTTATTTTTATTGGATTGAGTTCCCCACCAGTTATTAGTCCTGCACAGTAAATCATGCTCTACATTTAAGGACATGGCTTTACGTGTTTTGGCGTATTAACTTCATAATACAGAGATATAAGCATATTTCTTAATTCATTTCAAATGTCACAGAAGGTTTGCATTAACAACATTAACCAAGTGATTAAAACTACAAAGGCAATTTGATGTTAGAAGTTAGAATTATGGATGTTTGCTTAATAAAATGATTGATGGAAGCATGCAACATTAATAGCAGATAGAAAAAAATGTTTGTAGTTTTTTTGTTATTGCTAAAAATGATACATAATGATTGCTATGACCTTTGAACAGGGTATAAGACAACAATGTTTTTTTTTGTCTTTCTATAGTGAGAAAAGAGTAGTAGGTCACTAACCTAGACTAAAGTCGATGATATAAATGGAGACACCACCTTACAAGAGTAGAAAAAACTAACTATGACAAAACTGAACTGAATCCCTTATACTTCCTCAACTCTTCCAACTTGACCAGCAAGACAAGTCAGGAAAGCCACACAATATACACACGATCAAGCGGGCATTTCCCTCCACGTTAAGACACGATGAACAAAATCAGACACTGGGTGGATGGGTCACAGTGTATCCATTGAACTGAGAGGCAAAAATAGGTATGTTCCATGTTAAGGTTGAGTGAAAGAAAGCAGTTAGGGCTGTGCTCTATGACGGGCCAACCCTCTCCCAGTCCCCCCTCTCAGTCCTGTGGTAGAACTGTGGCTGACCGCCAGGGAACAGGCTATCAGAGCTGGGGTGTTCTAAGAGGAACTGGATGGTGGACTTCATGTGCTGGACAAAGTGTGGTGGCTCAGCCATCGGAGAGGTTGACAGGTACTGTGCAGGAGAGAGAAACAACAAAGTAAATGGATGTATCACTCCTGCTACACGTTTTGGGAGGAAACAGAGGCCCTTAATGAAGCATGAAGAGGAAGAATATCACAGGATTAAGTAGATCACATATATGGTTGTGTGTTTTTCTATAATTTACTGTACCTTTAAAATTGTGTCATCATTTTGTGACAACCAGAAGGCAATATCCAGATTTGGAGACCACTTGCAAGGGCCTATTTTAACAATTCCTTGACTTGAGTCATATATGTCAGCCATCTGCGAGGTAAAAAAACCAAACAGTTAACGATCATTTCTAAAATAAATTAAAAAAAACTTGCACTCATATTTCTATATTTTCCCTGCCAGACTGACAAAATAAAATCTCTATTTTAAATGGAATTAAAGAGAGTGTAATCCTTAGAGTTTTAACATACACAAAAATGACGAACATTTCAAATATATCACATACAGTATATATTGGCCAGGACACTCGTGTAAATGAGATTCTTATCTCAATGAGGTTCTCCTTGTTCTTTTATAACTCAGGCCATCAACTCAGACCATCAAAAGACTGAACTCCAGTGATGACTGATGAGTTTTATTTTGTTTAAATGATGGTTAAATTAAATTAAAGATGGACATTTTTATACATTAAGTTTCCTGTTGTTAGCTGATGAACTCTTGTATTTATTCTTGTTCATGGTGTATGTTGTTTCTATTGTCAATGTGCCTGCGTTTTCTATAGGTTTGTTGTTTTCACCTGCTGCAAACCAAATTTCCCCTCGGGGACAATAAAGTTGAAGTTGAAGTTCACCTGGTTAAATAAGAAAAGAAAATAACAAAAACATTTGATATATTATTGCACCTGTCCCCCGGTGAAGGTCCTTGCTGAACGCAACTGTTCTGCCGGTCCTTTATGGGAGAGCGCTGAAGGAAACACATCCCCTGTTTTGACATTCACACCTGTGCAGAAACAGACATAGAGAAAATAAATATAAGATGTCATATGCCATGAAAACGGTCCACCTTTTACTCTATGGTCCACTCATCACTTACCTATTCCATACACAACAGGCCTATGTGTTCCATCAACAATAATGTCGTTCAGTTCTATGAAAACAGAAAAAAGACGTGTTAAATGGTTACAGGCACGAGCAGAACATTCAATAACTGTTCAATAGAAGAAGAAGAAAACAGTGAATAGATGTATGAAAGTTACCTGTGACGCAGCATGTTTCCAGATGAATATCTTCTTTCTGTTTCTGGAACGCTGCTGTAAAGTCAATGTATTTTTTTTACAAAGTTCAAATGCTGACAGGATGATTTCAGTAAGACGTGATATAACTTAAAAGACTATACCCAGGATGCTAAGGCTGAGTTTATGGGATGTTTTTGTCTCATCATTAAATCCCCCGACAAGGTGAAGCTCAAATCTGCCAAATGGAAAACAAAGGAAACAAATAAAGTTCTCCTCTACAGAATGTGCTTTTTTCATTCTGTGTAATTTAATGTCTCATACCTGCCCTCCTTATAGACGTTACTCAGTGACGAGACAGCTTTCACTAGGAGCGGGACTTCAGACCAGGTGCTGGAACCATCACAATGAGCAAGGCAAACAGCTCCACTTCCTAATACACAAAGAAATTCAATCATGACAGATTAAAAAAATGTCAGGCATGACATATATCAGAAAAGCACATAGCATAAATCGAATAAAAAGGAACATTACCAGTGTGTCGCAGCACAACTAAATGGCAGGTGGTGGCATCATCAGATCCGATCACTGAAACACTGCCTGTGTTTGGTGCAAAAACAGCATTTATTTATATTGATAAAAAAATACTTATCCTAAAGTTCGAATTTCAGGATTTTGTAACAAACCATCCATTCAAGAGTTCCCCCTCCAGAATGCTTAATTTTGTCTACATTCAACTGATCCTTAGCTTTGATAGCAGTAAGCAGTCACTGTGCAGGAATCGAGGACTTACAGTTCTAAACAGTGCTTTGGACAAGGGCCCTGACTGAAGACTTAACCTAGCACAGTGGAGAGACCAAAGTGATTTCAACTGTGGTTTTTGTGATAGAAGATTGGAGTCCACACTTTTTTTCTTCAAAAACTCTATATATAGTTTGATATTTTAATAAATTCTTAAGGTTCTTCTGAAAATTGGAGAACATCTGCTGGGTCAAAAATATAATATAGTATTTGGTCGATGTCCCTTTGCAACACATATTACCCTGACTGGCTTAGCATTTTCTAATTCAATGAAGATCTGCTTTTTGGAGGTTCTTGGATTTCGCCCACCCTGAACACTTTTGTTTTCCTCGCAGCAACTGATCGCTTGAGTTGTTCCTGATTATGTCTGTTTGTACATTATGTACCCTTAAAAACAGCTTGTACATAATAACTTGAAAACTTGAGACCCGTAGCTGCTTTGAGATGGCTCAAAGTGCCAATCGTACCCTCAAAACAGAAGATAAGGGTCCATTCTATCAAGCAAACTTTAGAGGCACAACATCCTAGATCAACAAAATCAATAATTAAAGCTGCTGCATTTATTATATATATCATTTATTTTTTACACAGGGGATTTTGTCATGTGCATTTTTCCATTGTCTGTCCAGAAGACCAATAATATATTTAAAGAAATGGCAAAATACATTTAGTTTATTTTATTAAAAAGAAGTGTTTGTTCAATTTGATACTGAGTTGTAGAAATCAATACAACTAAGGACTGCCATGATACACACTTTTTCTTTTTAAGTGCATGCAACATTTGGACCACAACTTTGTGTGAATATTTATGTATGTTTGTATATTGAGAACAAAAGGTTGATGATGTATTGTAATCATTAGGCTTTACTCACTGTCTGATGGTGTTGTTGCAGCAAACTCTCTTTGTTGGACATACAAGAAGCAGGTTGGGTCGACATCAACAAGTGGCCTGGACCGAAACGTTCTTGCATTTTCCTGTGACAAATAAGTAATAATGTTTTCTTTAAAACAACAACAACAAGGGAATGTATCCAACACTTATCTATTTGTCCTACACCATCAGCCTATGATATCAATCAGGGTTAGGCATAGACTGTCAGGTTTATACAGACTGTATATGTTCTTTTTTAATAGAGATTTAAAAACTAACACTATTATAACCTTGTGTCCATTTTCCACAAAGGCTACACCTGTGTCAATTCATGTATTACATGTCGTTAGCCAACAACAACAACAACAACACTTAATCGAAAACAATAATCGAAGTTCAAGGCTATTGTAAAATGATTATGAACAGAAAGGACCACTGAAGTGGGGATGGCAGCTAGCTGAAGGAGCTATATTTAACCCTCCTCTCAGGAAACAAACCTTTAAATGTGGATATTTGTCGAACAGTTCCGCTGTAGAGTTAATGCGGCCCAGTCCTCTGTTTTGAATAAACAAAGGCATTTTTTTTCTAAAACTACACGATTTACCCTTTAAAATCAACTCGTTAACATAATAGTACTTCCGTTAAGTCCAGTAACTTCATATTTTCATCATGCCATAAGTTGCATACAGTGTAGCCGTAAAGCCCTCTGAGCTTCCTGCAAGACTTTCTTCTTCTACTAGTTCACAGAGACACCGCTTCTGTCATGTCGCCATCTACTGTTAAAACACACACACGGGTCTTTGAGTCATATTCACAATTAATACTTAGCAAGCATTTGTACGTAGAGCCCTATCGGTGAAAACACACGTACGTAGAGTTACTAGTTGAATGTACGTCGCTGAAGAGGGCAGGGGTTCAGCTGTGCAGCTTCGTGACGCATACGAGGATTGTTTACCAAAACGCAAATATTGTCTGAAATATCGCGAATACCAATTGTTTTGTTGGCTTCAATTGAGCTTTTTTTTTTTTTTTAGTTTATAGCAGGGAACATCGTAAACCAACCGGGCACAAATATTGCAGAAGATAGTTGAGTTTTCTGCTGAAAATGAGAGGGGGTTCCTCCTATGGCGACAGAGACAGGGACCGTGGTGGAAGAGACAGGTGAGTTGAGTAAATGTGGATATATTTGCCACGGCACTGATGTTGCATAGTGTCTAGACATCGCTGTAAGTTTGACACGGAGCCAAAGCGCTCAACAGTGGGCCTATACCCTCATGAGAGCAGAACACGTCTCACCTCTTAAGGTTATTTAAAGTGACCCTGACGTTTTTCTCATACTAAAACTGAAAAAAAAAAGTTATAGAAGAGGACAGCATTGAAGAAGTGTTGCATTATTGTAAAATTGACTAAGATGGCGTCAGTGTACAGGTCATGTTTTGACTCAAGTCTGGAGCCTAAAACACAAACGTTTGTTTACAGGCCAGGAGTTTTTTAAATATTGTCCCTATACGGTGTGGAAAATACATGGTAGACTATATAAAGCCACATATTACATAAATGTTTTAACCATGTAAACCTGTACATACGCAAACATACAGTATTTTTTAATTTTATATTTCCTGTTTATTTTACCAGGCAAGAATTGCTTGAGATCAAATGACCTCTTTTTCCAGCAAGGCCTGGCCAAAATGGCAGCAGTAAAAAACGAAATATAAGACGAACCTAAAAAGAAAGCACAGACATGAGAAAAAGAGACAAATACAGTCCAGAAGGTGAAGAAGAAGGAGGAGGAGGAGGATGAGATCATGTTAAACAAAAACAAAACACAACAGTGCACCACAACACACACTAAAAGAACAATTATGTGATGATGATAAAATACTATGCAGTGAAACATTTACACACTCCAAAATTGGCCATTAAAAAACTTGTGAGCCGAGTATATGCTGCTGTAACAGTCTTTACTGCTTTGGTATCAGAACTATTCTAAAACACACACTACATTGCTCTTGTATGTCTGGCTAATTTCCCCCAATAATCTCTTGATCCTTGTCCCTCAGGCCACGGTTTGGGGCCATGAGTGGTCGCAGTGGGCCCCCACCGATGAAGTTTGGCAATCCGGGTGAGCGTCTGCGCAAGAAGAGGTGGAACATGGACGAGCTCCCAAAATTTGAAAAGAACTTCTATGCTGAACATCCTGAGCTCCAACATATGAGTCCGGTGAATTTTTCCATAATTCTTTACATATTTTAAGAGCAGACAAATTGTTGGTTTTGGTCATATTATTATTATTATTATTATTATTATTATTATTATTAGGGTTGTTTGTTGTTACACTGTTAAGGGACTTTAAACAGTGGTCTTGTAATGGCAGGTTTATTGATTTTACTGAATAGATATATACAAACAAAACATGCAAAGCAGCTCCCCACCCCCCAAAACACAGCACATCCAAGATAGGAGCAGCCAAGCATTTTCTTCCTAAACGGTAAGATATATATATATATATACATATATGCGCTGAAAAGTTGTTCACCCTGGACCACCATATCTGTTAACCAAGTCAGAGTAACTTAAACAGAAGGTATCCATAAAGGATTTATGCACCATGTTCAAATTAATGTTTTCTTTTCTCCCCTTTTATTCTAATAAATCCAGTTTGAAATGGAAGAGTTTCGCAGAAAGAAGGAGATCACTACCAGGGGAACTGGCTGTCCAAAGGCCATCACTGCTTTTAACCAGGCTAAATTCCCACGTAAGTAAAGGATACATTTCTCAAACAACAATGGATATGAAATAATCTATGATAAACTTTAGCACATCAGATTAATAATTCAGTAACCCAGAGCATTACGAGACTTCAAAAGTTGGGAATGGTACCAAAATAAGGGATCCGTACCGTCCTACTTTTTTGGTACTCTTCTGTTGGGGTGCCAAGGGTACCGATGATGTCCGACTGATGATTCTGCACTATTACATCGCTGACGCGGCAATCTCCATCTGGCCTACACTCCGCTTACCAAATACGGTTGGCTGTGGAAACGCAAGCAAGTTCAGGTTTTACGGTACCAAACTGTACTGAACCAAACTGGACTGCTTGGTGGAAATGGAGCTTATATGACTTATGGTGTTGTTAGTAAAGTTAGTTGGTCAGTGTTTTACAGGGACGGAGGCGTATTTAAATAAAGACAATACTTTCAGGGATGATCCTTGTGATGAGACAAACAGGAAGTTATCCAGTGTGTTACTGTCTTGTTTACTGCCCCCCCCCCCCCCCCCCCCCCCTCCTCTTTCTTCTCCTGGCAGAGTATGTGATGGATGTTTTGATGCAGCAGAACTTCAAAGAGCCAACAGCCATCCAGTCTCAGGGCTTCCCTGTGGCCCTCAGCGGCAGGGACATGGTGGGAATTGCACAGACTGGCTCTGGAAAGACACTGGCTGTAAGTCGGTTAAGCCATGACGCTGCACATAATGACTTGTATTGGATATTTGGTTAGAAAAGTTAGTTATATGTTTGTTTGAAAAGGATATTTTACAACATAGCGAGTGCTGCTGACTAAACTATTTGTGGTCCTTACAGTATCTTCTTCCTGCTATTGTTCATATCAACCACCAGCCCTATCTGGAGCGGGGAGATGGTCCAATAGTGAGTAGTAACATATTCATCTTTGCTATCATAGTATGGGCATGAATCAGTCTAAGACCTTCCTCATGCATCTTCATCCTCTCTTCATAGTGTCTTGTGCTGGCCCCAACCAGAGAGCTGGCTCAGCAGGTTCAGCAGGTTGCATATGAATATGGCAAGTCTTCACGGATTAAAAGCACCTGCGTCTATGGTGGAGCACCCAAAGGACCACAGATTCGAGATCTGGAGAGGGGTGGGTATGGTTATAAAAGGACATTTTATAGTAATTGATTCAAGGTAGTTATGAAGCAACAATATGTCAGAATTTGGTTTGGTGAGCTTTGGAGCTCATTGCAGGTCTCTGAGTATAACTGCACTGTCGTAAGAGAAATGCTGTTACGGCTACCCCTCTTATGCATTTGTTTACAAGCAGAGAGTGCGTAGCCAACTAAGACATTGTGAGAAGCTAAACAACCATGTCGACTGACAAGGTACAGTAATTCTACCAGATTTAGCTCAGATGCCAGTTGAGAGAGGATAATACGGTTCCAAACTTCTAAAGCTAACTTGAAGAGTGACAGGAAAGAGACCACTGTTTGGTGAAACATGCGTTGATTTATTTATTTGTATGCAACCTGAGACATAATTTGGGTTGTATGACCTTCTGCACCCAGTAAAGCTGCTAAACCTGAGACAATTATACAGCCTAACGTGACGTCACAATCTGTTGTGAGAAATATCTGCAGGGACCTACACTCTGCTTCTTGCTCCGTCATTCTCTCTCTCTCTTTTTCTAGCTTCGTCCGTCACTGTTCTCTCTCGTCTCTTAGCCTCAGCCATTGTATCAAAGCGTGCAGAGACGGGCTAACCGGCTCCTTTTTATAACTGAACCTGACGTGTGAACTAGTTCTGTAAAGACATACGTACTTCTCTCGAGATGACCATGACCTGCTGCCAAAGTTAAAAAGTGCAGTGAACAGGCTGTCAGGCCGCGCTGTGGACATGGGAGAGACTCCATTCTTCCCATTGAAAGTCATTGAACCATTAAATAGACATTCCAAACTACTATTTTAAGGTGCAAAAGTTACATATTGTTGCTTTAAACGAAAAAATTCATTTTCAATGAATATTTGTACTTTGTCATGTTTTGTTAGTTTAAGTTAACTTAATCTTACTTGTTACCAAAATGTTGTGGACGTGCAGTCTTGGTGATGACATTGAACAGTGTACTTTAATTCTTGGAAAAACAAGATTTACCCTTTTACAATGCTGTAAACAGCATTCACACTATTGTTATCCAAATCTTTGCTACCTTTCATACTTTTCAAACTGTACCTCCATCTGTTTTGTGATGTTTTTAACTGTTTAGGTGTGTGTGTGTGTGTGTGTGTGTGTGTGTGTGTGTGTGTGTGTGTGTGTGTGTGTGTGTGTGTGTGTGTGTGTGTGTGTGTGTGTGTGTGTGTGTGTGTGTGTGTGTGTGTGTGTGTGTTTGTGTTTGTGTGTGTGTGTGTGTGTGTGTGTGTGTGTGTGTGTGTGTGCGTGTGCGTGTGCGGGGTGGAATATTCAGGGCTAGAGTGCGTGACATCATTCCTCAAAATGTAGGAAAACTTGTCCTCTCTCCTCTCTCACACATTGAGTTTTCAGGACAATCGGAGAAAAGGTTTTTACACTGTGAGCTTCAAAGCGGCAGGTGGTACAGATAAATCTCCATCTGGGGTAATGGTAAACTTCAGCCTGACTTCACTGACCAAACCTCTTGGGACTAACTTTTTAAATCGCTGTGGCTTCCACATTTCTTGGATCCCAGACATGAAAATCACATCAACGCGTTCGGCCATTTGTCCTCTTGCTCACAAAATCATCATTTAGCCACCAACTCTTAATTTAAGCCCTTGAAATGAGCACTCAATAGGGAGACGTTTTCCCATTTTTCTCATTGTCTGACTGCATTTAAGCAGTCTTTATGCAGTATCTTCTACTTGTTCTATCACTTCTACTACTGTTTCTTCATCTTCTACTAATACTTCTTGTTCTTCTGCTTTTACTGCTTTTACTTCTTCTACTTCTTGTTCTTCTGCTTTATACTGCTTTTTGTTCTTCTACTACTCTTCTTTTACTATTTCCTCTTCTTCTACTTTTTCTTCATCTTCTACTATTCCTTCAGCTGTTTCTGCTGATTGTTCTTCATTCAGCAGTGTTTTGCAAAACATTTCAGTGGTCAGCATTCCCACGCATTTTCCGCAGCTAAATGCAAATTGTCTAGTTTACTCTGAGGTGTGGCCATTTGCTCAGAGTTATAGTCGTTTTTACAATGCTTACGCAGAAAGGGTTGAACATGAACAACTCTACAATCAATCAGAGCACAACCCTAGTGAAATGTATTTCCTGAGCATCAATAATGTGTTTCTTTTTTTTCCTCCTTTTTCCTCTTCTCATTTTTTGACATGATTATTTGGATGACTCTAGGTGTTGAGATCTGCATCGCCACACCTGGTCGTCTCATTGACTTCTTGGAGTCCGGAAAAACAAACCTCAGGCGCTGCACCTACCTGGTGCTGGATGAGGCTGACCGCATGCTGGACATGGGCTTCGAGCCGCAGATTCGCAAGATAGTTGAACAAATCAGGGTAGAATAAAAATGCATTCGCAAGGACTGATGATTTGAAGTGATGATGAAGTGATCACCTTGACCGACTAACGTAGAACACTTTTGAGTTAAATAGGCCACATGTTTCCTCTCTGTCCATCTTCCAGCCTGATAGACAGACTCTCATGTGGAGTGCTACCTGGCCCAAGGAGGTTCGGCAGCTTGCTGAAGACTTCCTGAGGGACTACATCCAGATTAATGTTGGCGCTCTGGAGCTTAGTGCCAACCACAACATACTGCAGATTGTCGATGTCTGCATGGAGGCTGAAAAGGACCAAAAGTAATGACGCCAGTTTGAAATGATCTGACTTAAAATAAATTCATATCATTGTAAAAATGTTTGGGGTTTTTACAGCACATGAGCTCATCTCTTCACACAGTTTAGACAAAGTGTGCTGCTGATGTGCTATAACTGTCTCTCCTTGTCTAAAGACTTTTTCAGCTGATGGAAGAGATCATGGCTGAAAAAGAGAACAAAACCATCATCTTTGTGGAGACAAAGAAGCGCTGTGATGATCTTACTCGCAGGATGAGGCGGGACGGGTGAGGGATCACAGTCTCTTATGACAAAACATAATGATGGGAGTTTCACCAGAAATTAAGTAAATTGTAGATAAACGGAAGCTATTCAGTGAGTGGTCACTGATCCCATTATATCGTTGTGATTGTGTTTTCTAGGTGGCCAGCGATGTGTATCCATGGAGACAAAAGCCAACCGGAAAGGGACTGGGTGCTAACAGGTATGAGTGCTTGTTATAAAGCACTGATTCATAACAAATGTTATCTCAAGACACATTACAAAAAGCAGGTAAAAGACCTTACTCTTATATAGTAGTTATATTATCTACAAAGACCCAACATAGATCCATCATGAGCACTAAGCAACATTTAGCAAAGTTACAGAGGCCTGCCTTTTGTCGTTGTCGCTCTTTTCTTGACCAAACCTGAGTTCAATGTTCGAACGTGATTTGCAGGTGAACAATTAAAAAAAAACCTTCACTCCGCCGATCTATATTAGAAGGCTTTAGTTTAGCTTAAATTCCTGAGTTAAGTGTGAATTTAGCTAAATGAATCCCATCCTTATCCTCTATTTTTCATACTTCTGACTTTACGAGTATTCATTGTAATATATTTTTGTTTTAATCCTACAGAATTTCGGAGTGGTAAAGCTCCCATACTGATTGCTACTGATGTGGCCTCTCGTGGTCTGGGTATGTCTGCTCACACAGTGAATGCTGCATATTCTCTCACTTCATTCTCCCTCCTCTCCGTCTTTCTCAAATTTCCCGTGAATTATATTTTTACTGTAAATATTACGGAGTGACAGATACAGTACAAACATAAACCAGTAACCAGAGTTGATTTAACTATACATTACAACTGCAACTGTTCTTTTGAGCCTGTATTTTCAAATGATCTTGATGAGTAGGTAAGTATACAACATCTGAAACTAACAGAATCTTGCAAAATCAGGAAATGAAATGGGATTAAGACGATTTTTAAACAAAATTTGTTGCAGAATTGACTGTCTGACTGTCTGGTCGATTCTATGACTACTCTAGGTATGATAGGTAATCCTTTTAGGAATGTCCCAACACCTGTTTGAATATTTAGCATTTCATTCACATAGTCGTTATGAAAATCACAAAGAGGATCTAATCCCGTATTATATAGTGTTGTCCACAAAATAAATCAGTGCAATATATTAAAAGACCTCCCTACTATTCTAAGCGGACAGATCAAAACAATTGTTGAGTCCAGGATGGAGGTGTTAGCCCTCCAATCTGCTGTGTTTATAGTCTGTTTCTTGTTACTGCAGTTAAAAAGCTATCTTCAACCGCGGGGCTCTCTGGCACGCTGCCTGAAAGGAGGTGTTGTTGGGGTCCATGATCCTACGCACCTTTTCTTAGGTTCCTTTATGGTGTCAACACAAAGGATATTAAGATGTTGATCATATTTTTTGGTTGTTGATTTTATTTCAGATGCATATAGTGACAGCTGAGTAATCTCAGGTCCACCACCAGGAAGACTAGGACCACCGATTTGACGTCTAATTTGCTGGCAGGATGAATGTGAGAAGAGGGGATAATTGAAGAGCCTTTGACTTGACCCTGTCCTTGTTCTTTTTCCCCTCTTCTCTCTCAGGGATTGGCAGCACACGGCAGCTGTATCAGTCTGCGCTGCTGTCACTGCCCACTCAGTCACGTTAAAGTAGAAGCTAGTATTAAAGGGATTACAGTCCCTCTTGCTTCATGGGTTACTAAGGTCCCCCTGCCCTGTTTTGTTTGTAAATCCAACGAGCCTTCCTTGGGAGCAGCCTGAGGTGCCTGTATGTCTGCCCATCAGTCCGTCCAAAAGAGCAGACAGACAGGGGAGAGAGAGTTAGACGGGCTCGTCTGGATCCAGTCCTGGCCAGGGTCTGAGGAGGGCCCTGCAATGCGGCGAGAGCGACAGAACCATCGGTTGTGTGTCTGTCTCTCGAGGTTTAACGGTTCTACTCTCGTCTGACGTTGCTGGACGGGATGAATCCTGTCTCCCTCCCCCCTCAGCCCCTCCCTATTAACAAGGACTGATCGGGGGGACTGACTACCTATGTTAATACAGCATGACGGGGGTAAGTACTTCACCACCCCTTTCTCTTAACTCCTCCATAAGCTCAATAGAAATTCAGGTACTTTCATCCTGCTCATACACAAGTCAAGGAACAGCACAGTTTTCTGTTAGCTCATCATCATTCCTTTCATGCACAAGTTAATGGTGGATTAGCTTCCCTCTGTAATGACGATGGGGAAAGGGTACTTAACAAACAGCAGTGCTGTCAGAGCCCCATGTCTCTGTAATAAGAAACAGACTCTTGTCTTCACACATTTTGAACTGTTCATACGTCGGTGTGAAGTTCATGACACCGAAACATTGTCTCTGTACACCTCAAAGATATGCTGACTACATTGCAAGTGAGCATGAAAACCTTACTTCAAATTCAGTGTATAGGATTTCAAATCAGTTACAGTGGTGATTAACTTAAATCACTCTTTGGATGTCTGATAAAGCAGGCAAGTAGTAAAGACTTTGCTCAATTTCTATCCTCAAATACAAGAAAAAAATCTTCGTCCAGCAGCTTTTTTTCTCCTTTTAAAATGTCACCTTTTTCTTTCCTCCTTGCTCTAAAATTGATTGCTCTTTATCCATAAAGATGTGGAGGATGTCAAGTTTGTCATCAACTATGACTATCCCAACTCCTCTGAGGACTACGTGCATCGTATTGGACGTACTGCACGCAGTACAAACAAGGGCACTGCGTACACCTTCTTCACCCCAGGGAACCTGCGGCAGGCCAGAGACCTTGTTCGGGTGTTGGCTGAGGCACGGCAGGCCATCAACCCTAAACTGCTTCAGCTTGTTGATTCAGGGCGTGGTGGAGGAGGGGGTAAGAGGATTTTCACAGTCAATCATATCAGGATATATTCCTTTTTTTTTAAATGGAAAAGAGTGGTTGAAAACAGTTTTTAATTTATTCTGATTTTGAATTTGATGTTCGTCACAGGCGGCAGAATGCGTTACCGTGGCAGCAGCTCCAACAACCCTAACCTCATGTACCAGGATGAGTGTGATAGCCGCATGCGCTCCGGTGGTGGTAGCAACAGTAAAGACAGCCGCAGTGGCTTCAGCCGTGATAGTCGCAACAACCGCGATGGAGAGCGCTCGTCTTCTTCCTACAGGGACAGAAGCCGAGATCGCAAGGATAGCTACAACTCTGGCTCAGATCAGTACCAGAGCTACAGCAGAGGCGGGGGCTACAACTCCCGCAGCGGAGGCCAGTCTGGTGGAGGTCGGGAGCAGTCTAACCAGCTGCAGGGTTCATTTGTCCAGCCTCCTCCTCCCCCTCCATTATCAGGGGGGCCGCAGCCTCTGATGGCTCAGCAGTTTTCTCCACCACAGCCGCCGCTCATGGGCTTCATAGGGCAACCGCCTTATGCCTTTTCCTCCCCACCACCTCCTTCAGGAGCTCCAGCTCCTCGGAAGTAAAATTATAAGATAGAAGTACTGAGTTCATTTGTAGTACTTGTATTCAATTGTTTTGGCAATGTTATTGTTTTGTCACATCTCCAAGAGTCAGGGGTTTGATATGGCATTTATCTAAGCAGCTAAGGGCTTATATATATATATATTTTCTTCTTCTTTGTAAAACACCTTTTACATGTAGATTTGAAATGTTCTTATAAAAAATCGAACTCTTCCCCGTGATTTTTCAACCTGGATTGTCACTCTCTAATGAACAGTGTCTCTCTATAGTGTAACATGGAGGAACAAGTCCCTTGAGTTTTCATATCAGTAAAATAGTGCATTTTAAGCTGTGTTGTTCATCAGCCGTGGGAAGATTTGGTTAGAATGAAAAGTGGCTCACTCTGAGACCCTCCGTGGTACATGATGGAGAGGACTGGTCGTGCCATCACATTCCACAGTTATGTCTTGTTTCAGTTTTATCACCAAAATAATTATCCTTCGACTCTTATTGTTTGGGTTAGACTAAGGTTTTGATGAGCTACATAATCTAATTAGTGTAATGATTTTTGATTCAGTGTCATCATAAGCACTGAAGAAACGATCTCAGTTACAGTATGGGTATTGTCCTCTAGCTTTGATGTCATTGCATATAAATGTTCATTTGTTTTCTTGTGTTCTGGACTCCAGCATTATTTAGGTATAGTTTGTAATGCTTGCCTGTACGTCTTCCTATCATGTAGTAACTAATATATTTTTATACACTTGTAACTACTCACATATCCTTTTACTACACCGATCAGTTTGTTCACAAATTTTCATTTTGGGCTGAATTTTGATGCCTGTGTCCTTTTCCTTCCATTGTGATCTTTTTCTAATGTTTGCTTCATGAATAAATGGATCAATGACTGTTAAATGATATGACAATGATAAACTCATTTATACATCAGTCATTTCCTGGTCAATTTTATTTATTTGCTTCAATGCACTTTTGAACATTCTCAACTTGTACCAAGCAGTATATATACATTATGCATTTATTTTATTGGTAGTAGGTACATATACATTATGTATATGTGCTAATCTATGACAAGATGAACGTATTTACAGATGTGGCACACATATTTCCCTCCTACAGAAATACATCTGTGTAGGCTTGTTACACAAACTTGTTCTGCTGTACCAGTTGTGTATCGATCCTTAATCAATTTGGCGTTGACATTTCTTATTTTGAGTTTCCTTAGTCGTTTTATTCTTGCCAATGTGGGAGGACAGGCTTAGATTGTTGTATTTCGAGGCAAGTGTGACAGCATTGCATGCAAAGGGCTCGGTCATGTTCGTGTGAAGGGTTCCCAAGAATAGATATAATTCACCTGCTGCTTAAAGTTTCAGGTGTTTACATTATTGCATTGGCGTTGGGACCAGTGCATTACTGATAGTTTGACTCAGGGTCAGTCAGTGTAGACAGGAATGACAAAGCCGAGATGACTTTCAAAACAAAAAGATACAAGCTCGGTCATCGTCATCCCCATGTGTCTTCTGAAGGTAACATCCTACTGTGAGGATTTTATTGTGGAGGGGCTGGTGGCTGACACTTCTTTTATCAATGATTAGGAAAATGTTAATATATAAATATGAATGTAATGCTGTCAAACTTGTCACAGATCACTCAATGCATAGTTTACAATACGTCATGCTGGAGTGCAAAACGTGAAATATTTACACTTGAGACATGAAGGTATAGAAGATGGTTACTGAGGCTATTGTCAAATTATTGCTTTTGTACTCACAGACATGGACAAGGTAGCCGCTGAACTATTTGTAAATAAATACAAGCTCATCTCAACGGAAATTAAATGGCTGATTTATAGCACAACCCTGTTTCTAAAAACGTTGGGACGCTGTGTGAATTTCTCCTCACTTCCCAAAAGCTAACAGTGTTGTTAAAAGAAAAGGTGACGCGGCAGAGTGGTAGAAAATAACCCTGTCCTGACTTTTTTGAGACATGCTGCTGGCAATCAAATACGGGGTTTCACTGTTTGGCAAGTCATCACATTCTGTTTGCATTTTACATTGTGTGCCAACTTTTGGAAACGGGGTTGTATTGTAAAGCAGCTCATGAGAATGATACATAGCACTGTGTGATGCTGTCTACCACTGAAGATTAAACATCTGCATTTGTGCGAAACAGTCCATAATGCTCAGAGGGATTTTTTTCAAATGCATCCCTCATTACATTATAGACCATATATTCAGCTCTCCACATAGTGTAGCGACACACACGTAGAGTCTCGTGTGTATCAGAAGCACGTCTCATGTGGAACCAGTCTGCCACCAATCACGTTTTATTTTGGTCTTTATGGTTCTAACAAGTGACTGAAGATTCATGCTCTAAACAACTCAATGGCCATTTATATGAGGAGGATTCTGGAACATCGTCTGATGTGTCATTAGTCCTTTCTGAGAAGGAGCTCAACATATGAAAACAGAAACAAAGATCAAACTAATCATTTGTATACATATATACATAGCGAGAAAATCTTAAATTTCATCCCAGGCACATGTGGTAGAATCAATCTGGATGCCAGCAGTGTCACCCATGGACTTCAGATGTCCCTCTTTGGGGTCAATAAATAGTAAAAAGGTGACAAAGAAAACAGACAATGTATTGTAAAAAGTGAAGGTGCACAATTTAAACAAAGGAAGTGCATGTAAGTTGTGTAAAATAACTCAAATCAAAATCCTGAGTGAAAAAAGTAAAAAAAACAAAAAAGGGTCCCATTCATGAATGGACAAAGAAAAGTGCTGCAATTGAATTATTTTCATATCATTGAAATTTAGCAGGGGCAGAGAGAGATTTAGTCCCTTCTTCATAGCCTTTTCCCACAGAGGAACAGAATGACGTGTAAGAAAAGCACAGGTGTAAATAATGACATAAATGATGGCTGGATTCTAGTTAGCTGCTTCAGTTTGAGGGTCCTGGTGTTTATGGGTCATGGCTGGCTTACTGTCACATTTAAAGAGAACATCGTTAGTATTCATGATGTCAGTTAACGCGTGTGCTTTTTCTTTTTACAAAGACAAGTCAAAATGTTTGCTGTGGGAAAAGTCTTGCCAAAGCTTAGAAACACACATTGGCCAACAATTACTTTCCAAAACATGACACAAATAAAAAAACGAAGACAACACTTAAAGAAGGTACCGGTTCATCCTGTATGCGACCCGGAAACAACAAGCTTGGTTCTGTAAATGCTTTTCCGTTTATAACATTTTAACTTACTCCATTTCATAAAAGGGAAAAAACATTTCAATGATTTTAAAGTGTTGACAATAACATGAAGTTTCATAGTGTCCCTCTGTGTGTGACAAAAAAAAAAACAGTTTCCATAGTGGGGTATAGCAGAGGTTGTTGCTGGTTATTCAGCATGATGTCATCTTCATATTACATCTACTGAACTTATTTAACAATGAGCCAGTTTGTCAATTCATGATTTGATAGGAAATTAATTCCAAATCTGATAATCATGTTATTTATCAGGTAAAAATATAAACCACTTCATATCATGGATTGGATACATGCGCTATTGGCCAAACTGTAAACAGATTTAAGAGATCCCTTCAAGCCTGTAACTGGCTTTAAGTTTGATTTATTTACAGACTGAAAGAAAAGAATGATCCGTTGCACTCCTACTCTGAACACTCCCTGGCTGACAAACTATCTCTGAACGTGGGATGTTTTTTTTTTTTTAAATATATATAAAAGCAGAAACAATGTATGACACCAGCTGTAACTTTCAGACACATTCAGGTTTTTTTTTTCTTTCTTTTTTTTTTAAAGGCTCAACTTCTCCCTATGGTTCACTGCATCCAATAGAATTAACCGACAGTCTGCTCTACAGTGTGTGTTGAACTGATTGTTTGAAGAAGAAAAAGTAGCCGTGGGACACAGAAACAGAGATGATTGATTAAGGACAGGAAGGCACAAGGTAGAAGCTGGTTCCCACAACAGCTCTCTTGTCAGTTTGTTATTAAACTGGGGGGGGGGGGGGAGAGAGGGGGTGAGGCTGTCTAGCCATCAAGCCAGCAACAAGGGACAACTTCAACTTAAATTGAAAGGAAACAGCAGCGGATCAGATGACAGCGGCCTGGTCTTTCCTACTAAAGGTTCCCCCAGGTGTTTGGAGGTGGGAACTGATCCACATCGCCAGATTCATCGTGAGAGGTTTCCCCTAGTTTGAATGTGAGCTTGTACCGTAAACGTACTTTTTCCTGAAACAAGAGGAGAAAGGTCAGTTCAGTGTTCCATCAAAAGAATCAGTTTCTGCATGAATAAACTAGGAGAGTTTCTCATTAAACAACACTTGGATGACTGAATCCTAAATGTGTATATCATCATGTTGAATGCATCTTCCTTCAAAAAAAGAATAAAGATTTTTTTATTTATATGTTTTAAATCATATTTTGTTTAAGGTGGTTTGCTGGTGCATTGCATGTTATTGCTACTAAGTATTGATTAGCAAACAAACTGCACCACAGAGCTAAAAGTAGTTAAATCAAGTACCTTTAATTTATTAGATCACTATTCATCAGTAAGTTAATTAAATAAGTCTATATCAACCCCATATGTCATATCTGTTTACTAAGGAAGCATATATCATTCACATGACAAAATAAAAATCTGCTGTTTCTCTGCAATGGAAATTCATCTGGTAGCTGGAGAGGTGCCCGTTCAATTCCTGAGCACTGCCGAGGAGCCCTTGAGCAAGGCAAGGCACTGCCCTGCACCACCACCACCACCACCCTAACAGTTCAGTCGCGCTTACTGTGGACAGCCCCCACCCTCTGACATCTCTCCATTACTGCACGTCCATAGAACCCTGATTGTGCATGTGTGTGATTTCAGCCTGTGTGTGTAGCATGTCTCAATAACAGAGTGTCAAATTGAATTTCCCCTTGCAGGATTAACAAAGCATATATTTTTCTTCTTCTTCATTGGGAAGATAATTCTCTCAGGATTATGGGTAAATCTTTTATGAAAAGTAATTCAATGAAAAACAAAAACTCTCTAAGGCCACTTAAAGTAGCAAAACATTCTCAGACTATTTCATGTAACAGTTTTATTTTGACACACAGAGATACTCGTGTCTTTGCGCAGGCGGCTTAGATCTATGCAGTTCAGACGCTAAACCCCCACTCTGATCTGTCAGGATCATCTTTGTCGAGAAGACATGCTTCACTGATACAACGTGATGCTTCTGAAATGCAGTCAGGCTCGCTACGTGGCGATGCAAGAGACAAACGGCAATTGCTGAAAATGCTGGATCCCCACACAGTTCAACTGAATCTCTCTGGTGTGGTTCCCGTGACTCCCACAGAAGTATCTCTTAAACAGTGCAGATTTTTCATAAAAATGTAAGCCATAATTCTAAGATAATTATCTCATTATTTGGAAAAAGAGCAGATTTCTACTTACATACTTAACATCATAATAATGTATATTGTATATTAAGCATTAGCGCTCAAAGAAAATAGCTCATCACTAATATATCCCTGTCAGCAAGTTATAAATAAAAGTAACAAATGTACTGAATAGTTATGTAACAAAACTTTCAATTCAAAATGAGATACGACATGATACTGTTTTATCATGGTTTTCTTATTTCTATAATGAAATTAAAGCTAAATATCCTTTTCCAGTTTTTTTAATTAACAATAGTAATATTTTGAATTTGTAGAGTTAAAACAATGCAGATATTTTCTTTAATAACTGGCACCCACGTGTTAAATCCTGAAAACACCCATGCAGGTAGTAATCTCTGTGGATCTTGAACTCGTTTGGACGAGGGGGGTTACAGACATGTTTTAAATGTCTCAAGCTTGTCAATGCAGCGATGTCTTACACGCTGCATCGTGCTGGTTGTGTTGTTCAGTAGTTCAGAGTATTGCATTACATTTTTTGTCCAATCAATTTGAATTGTCCCTTATTTGTATTGCGAGATATCGTTACATACCCAGTACTCAAGGATCGCGTTTCGGTCTCAAGATTTCTGAGGTCTTCCTAATTTCCTACACAGCCACCGCAAACCGCGGCTGACTCTGAATCAGAAGATGAGAAGTGGGTGGAATAGTACCTTGTGAGGGTTAGCCAACAGCAGAATCTGAGTGATGGCTGCTGGAGGCAGGATGGGATTGAAGGCTGGGAGCTCAGTGCTAGACGGAGGCTGCAGCTTTACTTTCATCACCTATGATACAAAGACACATATAAAACATTTTAACAGATGATGTCAGCTTGAAATATATTCTGACAGAATGTTAAGATGGCTAAAATGGCTTATATTTAGATTTATATATAGATTAGATTTTTCAGCTATGCAATGGTGTCTCTTTGCTGACTTTAGCAGAGAAACATGAGCCTACCTTTGGCACTGCTGCCTGAAAGCGGATGTTTGTTGCAGGAATGGGAGCTGAGGACAGCATGGAGATGATCACCACTAGCACTTCCGGCCGGGATGGAGGACAATCACGGGCGAAGGTGAACAAAACCCGGAGACTGTGTTTGTCGAGTACAGTAACTGGTAATAAGCTGCCTAAAATAATTTGCAGAGAAAAGGCAAAGAAAATAGAATGTGATGTAAAGCAAGAAATAGAGAATTACAAATTCAACCACACATGTCGGGTCTAGTACTATTGCTTATGCTTACTTGGTTTGATTGTTTCAAGAGGCACAGTAACATCAGCTAAAGAGATGTTGTCATAGGGATCAGCAGGAGCCAGTGAGATTTTCTCAGCAGCTATGAGACTGAGATTGGAGAGGAGGAGGGTGTCAGGCTGCTCTGATTGGACAGCATGGGTGGACGTTAGCCCCGGAGCAGCAGCAGGACCAGAGGAGTTGGTGTTTGCATTAGAAGCAGTTCTAGAGCTGGATTTCTGCAGATCTCGTAAGGTGACTCTGGATTGAGTTTGGAGTTTATCCCTGCATGTAGAAAAACACAAAGCGCTTTGAGTAGTCAGAAGACTAGAAAAGCGCTGTACAAGCTCTCGGGTAACAAATCTGAGCTGTGAAGGGAAAGTGCAAGTTTTAGTTTGTTAACTATCCACATCCTCCAGAATTTTTACCATTTGACCTGTTGGCTCTCTGGAGGTAGAGACTGCTGTAACATCATCTTCCCCAACATGTCCAAATCTTCAATGGGTTTACTAGGAGCAATGGGGCCCCCTACTGGTGGAGGATGAAGTGTTTGGACTACGGCTGGGAGCAATACCGCAGCAGGCAGCGATGCAGCAGATGATTCTGTGCTATCAGAGGACTGAGAGAACAAAGAGTTCGGGTTTTCATGTCAAACAGAGTATAAATAAGTGATGTAAAATGCCTTGATGGAGTGATGAAAAAAGTCTCAGTATTACCATAGCATAACATTTTAATTGGGTTATATTTTAAGGGATGTAGAGGGATGTGTTTCTTTGTTTTAAAAAACAGTGTTCTAACAATATGTAACCAAGAGTCACCAAAGTAAGAAATCACAAAAATCGACATACAGTGGCTTTTTCTTTTTAAGAAGAAAAGTGTTATCTTACATCTTGCACCTGAAAGGTGTTCTGGAAGTCACAGTTTTCCGTTGTATTCAGGCCTAAAAGACAAGTAGAAATAAAGGTCAATTCAATTTCATCCCAATATTGAAACATTTTAAAACATGATAAAATATAGTGCTATTCAAAAACTCTATCAAACAGACCCTGATCACAATATAACATTTAAAGAATCCTTTGCTCCTCTCAAAGTCAGATCTTTAGCTCAATAAAGAACGGCTATGCACGTGTGCAGCTTTGTTGTGGTTTGGCCAGATGTGGCCTGCCTGAGGATGACGGGTTTCAGACAGCTAACCAGTAGGAGGGCCAATGGAAACAAAGTGTAACTGTGCTGAGTCGACTGTGCTGCGCTTAGATTGCTGACTTGTGATTACTAGCTCATTAAATGGTTACGAGTGGTGATCTACCTTTATGTTTACAAGCCATATGAGTTTTTGTGCTTACCCAGCGACATGAGCTCATCATCCAGGAGGCTGATGCCCATGCTCTGAGTCAGGGTCTGTAGGCTGGACGGCTCAGGGTTGGATGCTTCTGTGCTGGCTGATGCATTGAGCCCCATCAGGTCGACAAGCGCTGAGCTGCTGCTGGCTGATTTGGACAGAGAATTCAGATCTGTGATCATACAGCCTGCACAAATTCATCAAGATTAGTAAAAACATTAAGGGATGCCTAGAAACACTTTTGATCGGTGAGCTGGAAAACAAACACACGTGCACTTACCAGGTTGTGAGGCTGTGCTGATGCCGTCTTTTGTCACATCCTCTCCCTTTACCAGCTGTCTGTACAGGTTGATGACCTGTGTCAGGCTGTCATTGGCCTGTAAAATGTCCGCTGTGAGCAGAAAAGCGGCTCATTAGCAACATTTAATATTTTTTTTGTGTTTTAAGTTTTTGGAATCTTTAGAATAAGCCTTATTACATAAAATGCGTTCAAAGCAAGTGACTTCTTAAATCTTTTATTCTGCCTTCTATACTATAGTGTACTGATAAGCCATGATATCAGCAAACATACCAAGGGCTTCATCACTGTCCTCAGTATCACTTGCTAGTCGGAATAGTGTAGGTCTCATCTTTTCACAGCGCTGGTAAAGATCCTACAATCAGATACACGTTAAAAAAAAAGAGAAACACTACCACTCAGGTTGATAAAACTGTAGGTGCAGCTAGATTGACTGTGCTCACTTTAATAAGCTCCTGGTTGCTCTGGGAGCAGCTCTCCTTGCTGTAGCCCTCCAGCAGCTGGCTCAGCAGGCTCACACTCTCCTTCACCTCCTGGATGGCGTTGACCCGCTTTGACACTTTCTCCACACGCTTTTGGTCCTGGGAAGAGTGAGAACATCTCATTACATTTTATTTTATTTTTTAATTGCAGTTTTTTGCAGATTTTAGTTCTTGACAGATTATTTTTATCATAGTGTTTATTATTGAGACAATAATGGGATGGTAAATAAAATCCAATTACAGGTTACGATTATATTGATCACAGTAAATATTAAGAAATGTGAAGGTTGGCTGAGTTTTTTTTTTTCATTATTTAAACTAGAAAACGCATGTAAATGATGAAATTAGGTAATATTTCCCTTTACTATTAAATATGATTTGAAGTATACAGAGGATTAGGGCAGTAGCTCAGTCTGTAGGGACTTGGGTTGGAAACCGGAGGGTCGCCAGTTCAAGTATCGGTGTGGACCAAAACATACGGAAGTTGTTCTGGTAGCTGGAGAGGTGCCAGAGCACATCCAGAGTCCTGCTGACGTGCCCTTGAGCAGGGCACCTTAAACCCAACCGCTCTAATGCGCTCCCTGTGTAGCAGTGTGTAGCAACCCCACTCTGTCATACTGTATTTCACTAATGTATGTACACAGGTCCTGTTTGTGCATGTGTGTGGTTCGGGAATATGTGTGTGAGAAGCATGTCTCTAAAAAATAACAGAGTGTAAACCAGAATTTCCCTCAGGGATTAATAAAGTATTTCAAAACCAGAATACAGAGTTTAAAGTCAGAAATCTTTCTGCGTGTATTCATCAGGATTTCACATACATTCATCTGGATTGTATTTTGTAAAAGAAGTGGCTAAAAGAAGGCACTCATGCATGTGGGGACACATATTGTACAGCACAGTTAGTAAACAAATTCTAATGGCGCACCTCCTGGACCATTTCCTTAATGAGCTTGTTTGCTGCTCTTAAATCTTCAGGGTGAGTGCTGTTCAATAAGCGAGACAGCATCTACAAAAACAGGATAGGACAGAAGAGGGAAAGAAAAGAGGAAGAGAACTTTGTAAACTGTTGGGAGCAAAATGATTTTTCCTGGAAGCACGTTGCATGATTCGACACGTACAAAACGTTTTATGAAACAAAAAATGATTTTGATATGACACACAGGTCCTTACTTCAACAAACTTTTTCAAAGGGATTGGTGCATCTTTTTTATCAACTCTACTGTACATCATACCTTGGATTTCTCTTCATCTTCGAAGACGGCACTTTTGGCTCTGGCTGGAGGCGGTGGGGCGGGCTTGTCCTCAGGAAGCACAGGATCCAGCTTGACAATGCCTGGAAGAAAACAAGGACACTTATTAACCTCACATGTAAACAGAATAGATCCTTTGTATATATTTTGACTGTATGTATTTTTCAGTTGAAAAAAAAATGGTCCTCTCTGTCCAAGAGCATTTCATCCTGGTGCTATAACATTGTACTTATATTATTTTGTACAAGCGTTAGCATCAAAGTACAACACAAACGGATAAGAAGGACACACCACCCCATAAGAGTACAGACTACCTGTATATCATTTTAGGCAATAATATTAAACCTGGTGGAGACTGCGTTTCAAAGAACACAAGTTTCAACTTTCAAACCTGATTGTCTGTCTCATGCTTTTGCTCATCACTATGAAGGGGAAATTGAAACTACCTTTTAAAAAACACTATTTGTTTAAAAATGAAATATCAGGAACCAAAACTAAAAATGGAAACAACACATTCATTAATACATGTATGGAACAACAAACCAAGCAGTGACAGTAACTATGACGAAAATGTATCTTGTTGGTTAGTCACATTCTCGAGCTTGTGAAGTGGCTCACCCTGTTTTTTCAGCATCTGATAGGCTTCTGCTATCTTGGTCTCATCTGGTAGGCTCACTGTCCAGCTGTACACAATTTCTAACACCTTCTTCTTCACTGGCTCTGGAGCCCGAGTGCCCAAATACTGCAGAGAAAAGGGTTTAAGCATTCATAACTACATGAAGACACTGACGGCGGGCCTTACATTTAGTTTCATCAGCTTAACCCGCAAAGTTTGTAAAGTCATTTCAAGGCTGTGTTCAGTGGTTAAAATGTGTTCCGACTGTTGTCCAACTGCAGCCAAAAATGGTATGATTGCATGAATTACAGGGATCATTACCTTGGGTGAGACCACCTTGATGAGCTCATTGAGAAAGCGAAACTTTCCCACTTCAGTGTGAAATCGCTTTCCACAGTTTTTCATGCATGTCTCAAGAACCTGCGAAGAGTTCAAAGTTTTTATTTTTTATTTTTTTTCACCTTTGTTAAAGATAAGCCTTCCCATTAAAACACCTGCACTGGAAACATAATGGCAAGTGGCCTTTTCTAAGAAGGCATTCATATGCATTTAATTTGTTAAAACATAGAACATACACATCTGCGCCTTGGAATTGAGATTTTGAAAAAGCCATGTGGGTCAATCATTTACCGTAAGTGCCTGCATAGCCTCCCACTCCTGGGGAGACTGGATTTTATGGGCCAGCAGTCTGGTTGCAAGCTGGGGACTGTTGGACGGAAACTAAGTTTAGATTTCACTTCACCGTTAGACAAAAAAAGTCAAATATTTTTAATTAAATCAACTTAAATTTGATGGAAGGAAACTGATAATTCTTCAATGTAAGAGGCAAAACAACCATGATGTTCAAGAAAACACAAGAGTAGTTAGACATTCATGGTATTATACTGCATAGCTTATTTGATGACATGCATTAAAGAAGGGTGTAAAAAACAAAAAAAAAAAAAAAAACATAGAATTGAATGAAAGGTCAACATGTTGCACTGATTTGTTTCTGCATTTTACTACACAGAAACACAACAACTGCTTCAGAAATAGTGTGGTTTTCTTCATCATCATCATCAGCTCACCCTTCTGGGTCATTGTTAAGATGATCACAAAACCCCTGGATGATGTCCCAGTCAGTCGCCTTATTCAAAGGATTGGTGGCCTTGTCTGCGTGAAAGGAAAACTCATTGGACTTACTCCAGCATTTGAACTAATCAAACAGCTTCTGTCTCCTTTACCTTACACTTGCCAAAAACAGAGCTAAATATAAGTGTCTTAACAGCCTCGCTTTAGGATTGCTCTGTATACATGTGTGCAGGAGGCATCAAGTCAAACAAGGACATTACAGCTCCACATCTGAGAGTTAAATCAAATAACTTGAATCTTTGTCTGTAACATATAGCTGTTTATGTAAACTACATCAGCTCGCTTGTTAGCAGCACATCAATGCAGTTGTTCATGATTTTAGAAACAAACGCTGTGACTGTCTCTAAATTAAATGGGAAGTACTGTAAGGTTCCTGTTTTGTCTTAAATGAAGTGGCTTGTCATGGTCCTTCAGGAAACGTCCAGGAGCTAACAGGCTAGTTGGTGTTGCTAAGCGTTCATCTGGACATTACGAGCATTTTAAAACTGAGATGACATAAGCCTCACTAAACTAAAGCTGACGACGAAAGAGCCCGTGTGAGATCGTTATCATAGCAAAAGGTAATAAATGATGTAGCCGAGTCTGATCCCTCTCGACAGCTGTACTTTTAATTTCATGTCATTCTCTCGACTCCCACATAAATCTACTCCCAAAGGACAGTACAATGAACGACAGCGACAATATCCCCATATCCTTTAGAAGGCTTCCCGGCCATTGCTCCACGTTCAAAACGTTAATGTTTTATTTTAAAGTAACATGACTTACTGATGCGAGACTGCAGGCTAGCCTCGTCTGGAGGCGCCGCCGCCATCTTTCGGGAATTCTAAACAAGTGGCAACTTCCGCGTGATCTTTGTAACATATCGCGAGGTTTTCCTTTTTTTTTTTTTTTTTTTTTGCGAAAAGCTCTGTAGCTCCCCCCGATTGAGCGTGAATCAGTGTTGCCAGGTCCGCTTGTTATAAGCGACGTTGAGCTTGTTTTTCCTGTAAAGTCGCTTGCAAATATCGTCAGTCACAGGTTTTTGGGCTTGTTTTCTAAAGTGCAGTTGTTTGTTTGGGCTTGTTTTGCTCCCTACTGATTCACTCCCAACTCTCCACAATAAAGCCAAACACGATCGCGATAGTTTCCGTCCACAACCCCGTTTCTTTGGGTTAGCCCGACCGCCCCGATCTGGTGACCTCTCTTTTAAACTACGTGGTAGGTTAGGTAACCTGTTTGGCTTCATTTTATTTATTATGAGGGAGCCAGGTGTGCTTGTTTTGGGCTTGTTTCCATAGAGCTGGTTGCTTGTTTCTCATCTCGCGAGATCTGGCAACATCGAGCGTGATGAGAAACAACAGCGTGACAACCAGGACAGTGGCAGGCGGGTTGCCAAGGTTTCTATCACTGCGAAGAGGATGGCTGGGCACCGGGCTCTGCGCTGCTTTGACTGACATTAATTGTCAGGGTGTTTTAGACACACTACTATCATTTTGTTGAGCGTATTGCGAGTCTACGGCAGCGACACACTTTCATATCCTGGTCGTTTTTTTATCAACTAACAAAACCCCCGTCAAGGAGGAAACTGTCACCTCTGCCTCGGCTGGAACTGCACCGTCGAAGTGAACTGGACAGGACAATAACCACAGAGCCGTCTATCTATAATAACAAGGAGCAAACACCCAAAACTACAAACATTTAATAGCGACAGGCTATTAGCTTAGCTGCTAGTTAGCCTCGTTTAGCTTTGAACTTTGTTGGCACGCTTCCGTCATCAACTTTGTATATCAGCCGTGTTTCTACACCGCAGATGTTTCTGGTCAAAGGTGCAGATAAGATGAGATGACTGTCTGGATAGCACTGTACAGCAGATAGCATGGGAGACAATGCACTGTGTTTATGCAAAAGTTAGCTACCTTGGCAAGCCATGCTAGTTTTTAACGTGACTCACTGGTTGTCAGTGAATGTCTCGTATCGTCGGGTGTCGCCCTTCATTGAAAACCCTGCTGATGACTAAAGAGAAGACTTTGTGTTGTCCTCTTTTACACTGCTGAACGAGGAAAAAGACTCTTATTCGACAAGGCTACTCGGATTATTTCGGTGATTATATGATGGGATCTCTGAAGGCTCTGCAGGAGTGGTGTCGGATACAATGTGAAGATCACAACGATGTGGTGATAAAGGACATGTCCTCATCCTTTCGGGACGGGTTGGCTTTTTGTGCCATCATACATCGTTACAGACCAGAGTTGATGTAAGTAACCAACACATTTTACAAAGATTACAACTGAAGTGTACTGTTTAGTGGTTATGTACTTCACTAAAAATGATTGGGACACAGAAGCTGGCTAAAGTAATAATTCATCTTCTTTAACAGACAACTTAGATGACGTTTTTGAATATGTTTTACATCTGTAATAGTAGGATAATCCATTGAAGACATGCAGCTACATGTATCTGTTCTCTTGAATATTCCCTGATTTCAATGTCCTGTACAACGAAATTTTCGCATTGCAAAGTTTCCCATTGACTGCATATTATGTAGCAAGCTGTATAAGCACTGTTGAGTGTTTTATTTATAGTGATGAGATGAGATAAGATAATAGTTTATTGATCCCCAGAGGGGAAGATCAGGCGTTGCAGCAGCACAGACAAGAAAGCTCAAAATACACATTAAACAGAATAGATAAGATAAGTTATTAAAGTATATACAAGTACAAAATGAATGATGAAGTTAACTATGCAGGGAATTGAGACAGTATGTGCAGAGAATGACAAGATAAAGTGACAAGTGATGATTAAAGTGACTGTGACTAGTGGTAAAAACACTTTTGCGAAACCTGTCAGTTATATCACATATTTGAACTGTGTTGTGTATTTATGATAGACATAACAGCCCTACAGATATTTTCATGATTGGGTTAAAATCCAGCGCACTGTAATTGACTAAGGCAGACAAGCCATGCCCTGTCTGTAACAACACACCCCTCCTCTGGCTTCACACCTACACATACAGCAGAGAAGCCACAAAGACAACACTGCAGAATCAGTGTGAGCAAAATGACTTATTATAGAGCTGGGGAGATGATGGAATGTTTCTAACAGACACAGAAAAAAACAATCCTCACTTTGTGACTTACATTTGATAAGTGAGATTTTTCTGACATATTTTCACATCGGTAATAGACATGGAGACTCTGACCTTCATATGACTCACATTGGGCATGCATATTTGTGGGGAAAAAAGTGTGTCCCTTGTGGCACAATGTGGCTCTTCACAGCTCAGTTGGTAGTGCACACTATTTACAGCATCCAGTGGTTTGACTGACTCTGTTTGAAACATGTCAATCACCCTTGTTGTTGTTGTTGTTGGTGGATTGTGTTACAGCATCCAGTCAATTAAATATTCTATCCCTCCTTTGTCTTAGGGGAAAGAATTTGCTGTGATGAAATGATTTTAGAAAGCAAATATTTTGCACATGCTGCCAAGCCAACCTCTCAGGTGGTCCAGACTGGTGGGCAGACTTGACAATGCTTGGAAGGTAGCATAACAAACTCTCACTGTACCAGTCACTGAAGGACAAGCCAGTGGAGTTGAATATATATGCACAGACAACAAAACAGTAAGCTGAAAGTAAGTCAGTGAACAAATCCGAAAAACCGTGTTTGTAACCCGGCCTCCTCAATTTCTTGTCCCGAATGCCTCCCTGTTCAGCCCCCTGTGATGCTGTAGTAGCCCAGCAAAAACAAGCTCTGATTCACACAGACAGTCCGTCAGGCTAATCTGCAGCGGAGACCTCCGCCTGTCAAACTGCATTTAGCTCCAGTGTTGGGCCTTTGTAGTTCTGCCCTGCATACTGCAGCCAATGTATTCTCATCAAAACACAACACACTGGTACAGAGGAGAGACACTGGTACAGCAAACTGTCTGATCTGTGTTTAAGCAAAGACTCTACTGCCACTCAAACATGTAGCCAGAGTAGATATATTGCTAAAAGAACTCATCAAAGGCCCTGTTGAGCAAGTTGCATTGGCTAGTGCATTCAATGCTGTATTTAAATTAAGTTCTGTTAATGCAGCTCCTGGTCAAACTCAAGCATACATAGCAGTGACAATCTTCAAATCATCTACTTGTTCTACATCCTACTTTGTCTATGTCCTCTCTATGTTCACATGTGTTATGTCACGTAAGTATATGTCACCTACTTACAAACTGTTATGCACGTCAAGCTGTATTTTTCTATTTGTCACACCCAAATCCCAATCCTACTTTTCCCTCTGACTGAGCCAGATTTAGCAGCTATACTGGCTCACCCAGGTTTTAATCGTGTGGATTTTAAATGCCTGACAAGCAGGACACGGACACACACACAGTTCCTCAGCAGTCTGCTTTCCCAAAATAAACCTTGGAGTGAGACTGAGTCACAGTGGATTAGGTTCACGATTCAGATCACACATGGCAGCTCGTCATCCGTGTCGGTGTTTGATGGCACTGTCTCTTCTGTCAGTATCAATACTTGGTTTGAACTCCCAACAGTTTGGGTCAGTTCTGTAAGTAGTTGCATTTCAATCTGGCTCTGTTAGTTTATGTGACAGGGCAGGCTTGTTGTGACATGATCTTGACATTGTAGCTGCTGCTCTCTGTGTCTGTGACCATGGGAACTAGATTAGAGAGAACAGAGG
Organism: Labrus mixtus; assembly: GCF_963584025.1. Classification (NCBI taxonomy): domain Eukaryota; kingdom Metazoa; phylum Chordata; class Actinopteri; order Labriformes; family Labridae; genus Labrus; species Labrus mixtus. Next base: position 11,062,922 of record NC_083613.1, read on the forward strand.
TCACTTTGTGTTGCTCCAACACCAAACTCATTTATAGGATTTTGCCTTCTTGAGACTTCCACATGGTCTACTCAAGCTCTCACTGGGGTCATAGTACTTTTTCTGTACACTGTTGCTGCTACTACACACTTTGTCCATGAACTTAAGCACACAACCACACTTTCCTTCTCAGAACACCTCAGATATTTCCCAGTTTTACTGCAGGATGTTTACTGGTGAGAGGCCTGGCTTCGGTTCTTTGCTCAAGGCTTTAAAAAGCAGGGCCTTGTAATTATCAGCCCATCTCGCCTGTTTGATGCAGAACCTTGTTTCCCTTTGTCCTTGCAGTTTTGCACAGCAGGCGTCATTTGTGGGTGGTTTGGGACGCTTTGCAAGCTTTGCTGCTCACCATTACTGCCTCTCATGGTGTCAAGCCAGTAATAGCTTCTTGATGGTTCATAACATATGTGGAAACGGATCAGCAGGCTAAATACAGTGCCAGCCTGTGTCAGCATGACTTAGACAGTAACTTCTTTGTAGTCTTCTACAGGAGTTCAAATATGTGAAATTAAATAACAAGATTTACAGTTGGTGTAGGCTGTTGAAATACACACTGTGTACTATATGAAACCCTTATCTCAAATGTTTCGATTTTTGACCCTGTTTTCTGTCTTTTCATTCCAGAGACTTCTGTTCGTTGTCTAAAGAGAATGTTTACGAGAACAACCGACTGGTGAGACAATTTGAGATCTCTATATTTTGAAGTTTTAACATGTCTGTCATCTTGAATGGATTTTTTTTTCCAATGGAACACTTTGCTCTGTGAGGTAGGGTTACATCACCTCATGAACAGCTTAAACCTAACACTTAGTGACAGACATAGCATCTGTTACTGAATGTTCTCCTTTTAACCATAAACGTATTAAGCCTAAAGATTGCATGCAGTCATGCTGGGTGAGTCTTTGATGTATTTGACTGTCAGTGTGGAGAGAAGCACTGTTGGAGCCTGATGAGGGTAAGACACAAACGAGCAAGCCAAAGCATTCTGGGTAATGAAAAAAAACCTTGATATAAGCCTGTGGAGGGACCATGTTAAGAGGATTTTAAGTGCAACAGTGCTGAATTTTCAGCTTATAAATCAGAGGATTGGAACCAATGAAGAACATTTTTTTTACCTTATTTCCCGTTTGGGGTTTTTGAAAATCATCTTAAAGTTAAAAGAATGTTGAAGGATGTAAAAGGAGTCACCACATTTTCAGTCTAAGCCAAGCTTTGGCAGCACTTTGCTGCTGTTTACAAAAGCTTCAGGGTGAGTGAGGCCGTTGGTTCTGGCTCTACTAATTAATTCTGTACAGTTTGTCATTTGATTTTTTTTATAAATAAAGAAACCACCAACTCAGATTTAGCCCTTATGGATGCAGTGAATGAATCTGTGATTCTAAATGCAAAAATAACTCATCAAATTTTAATTTAAAGGAGGCTGATGTCAATGCTTTACATTGAATCATCTGTTGTTCTGAAATGTATTATTAAAACAGATATCATCTGGTCCTGAAAGCCAGAAGCTGTACTAGGGAATAACCTGTATTTGTTTGAATAAAAGTCCACAGCCCTGCAGGTGGGGAAATTCTCATTTTAATCAGGTAAAGGTTTTTTTAAGGGTCAAACCTGAAATGAGTTAAGGTTTAGGGGAGGGTCATGAAGGCAGGTGAGCCTGACATGCGATAGTCCATACTTTTCACACTATCTGACTGTAAAGGAGCATGATTCACACAAGCATTTTGATTAGACTAACTGCAAAGAGAAAATAAACAAATGTGATTGACTTGAGTTAGTTTAGTTGAATGTTTCACAGTCTCTGTAGTGTACTGAAACTACCATTATGTGTAGAGAATCATGAACATGTCATCCATTTATAGATCATTGCTTCATTTTCATTTAACTTCAGGAAAGTCAGTCATTTGAAAAAAGAGGAGTGGATATTATTTTCTATAAACCAGAGATTTTTTAAATATAAGGCATTTTAATAAGTTCAGGTTTAGTTCCACTTTAGACAGATTATTTCAGGTTTTGGTGAATGCCAACGATTGTATCCATGTTGTTATGTAAACTCAGCTACTCTCTCATTTCTGCTGTGGAATTTTTCATTAGACTGTGACTGTGTTTGTTATCCTGGAAGAGAAAAAATGACATCACATTACTGATGTTGTGGGCATCAGAGTGAAGTTAAATCATGTGTTAAAAAATGTGTTGGTTATCGGGCGATGGCAGAGCAGTTATCAGAGTTTAAAATAACCCGATCCATGCATGGTTTATCAGGGTTCTTTGTGAAGATATGCCAACAGTGAACACAAAGTTGTCTTTCTGTATTCATTCTCTAATTTACATCAGGTGATCCATATACCACACTGTCTGTTAAAAATCCCAAACAGTCATGTCCCTGGTTCTTATAAGCTGTATGTAATATAATAATACATTTCTAAATTATTTGTAGTATACATTTTTCAGCTTTCTTACTCATATGTGACTACCTACCCTACCGCTGAGCTCCTTTTCTCTCTTTTCGCTGTCATAGGCGTTTGAAGTGGCTGAGACACAGCTGGGTATTCCGGCCCTGTTGGATCCTGAAGACATGGTGTCCATGAAGGTTCCTGACCGGCTCAGCATCATCACGTACGTCTCCCAGTACTACAACTTCTTCAACAACAAGTCTCAAGGTGGGTACAATAAATCGAGATGGATCATACTTAAAGCAGTGTTAACATAAAATACATATTCAGTTTGGAGGTCAAAGCAACAACATTTAATTTTTCCTCCTTAAAATAGTAAGTTCAAAGTCGATCTAATAGTACAACAACTTTCAACAGGGAGAAAAGCGTCTCTCCCATGTCCACAAATCAGCCTAGTCGCTGGCAACCGTTCTCTCACGAGAACAACAGTGCAGTTGCAGTCAGAGACCTTTTGTGGGCGCCAAAGCGCACAAAACCAAAATCCTTTATGTTGCGTAAATGTCTCTGTTATGTTATTCATGTTTTGGGCAAAGTGAGGTTCATTATCTTTTAATTTTTTTTGTACAAAGGGCATGTTTATACGTTTTTCTTCATCCTACACCTTTTTGTTCTTTTTGTAGGCCTAAATGTAAAGAAGGGAAGCCTCTACATTGTACTGCTTAAAAAAAAGGAACTGAAAACCAATGAAATGTTGTACTTACATATTTGACTAAATTCTTTCTATAATAGGTGTTTTCCAGGATTGTGACTATATTTCTCGTCCAATCATTATTTCAGAGTCATGAATTGTATCATCCCTCTGCACAAACAGAGATGAAATCACCTTTTGGTGTTCCAACAGTTTAGAGATGATTAGTTGACACGATTAACTGATTATTTCTTTCTCCACAGCAAACCCTCCTTGCATGAAAAGGCTGAGTTCAGGTGGTCAAATTGAGCCAGTGCAGAAAAAGCCTCCAACTGTCTTGGAAGACACAGCTGTTGAGTCTGAGGTAAGACAACACTTGGCAACAGGACAATGTGCAGAAATAAACAGGAATGTGCTTGTTTTGATTCTACACTTGCTCTTTGCTCTGGGCTCATATAATACCTGTTCAAACTGAATCACTTGACTGCATCATATTTACACGACACTGCATGCTGATAGGTGTATAGATATTTGGTCTATGGTGTCCTTATGAGGCCTCAATAAGCCCACTGAAGCCTCACAAATCTTTTTCTGGTAGTATATCTGTGTGTTTATTAAGCTTTGGATTATCCATGTAGAATTCTGCATGTGCTCTGTGGGAGTATTAAGTCATCACATCTGTGCAATACAAATCCCATCCTGCCATTGAAGTTCCAACAATGCACAATATCCACATGTTTTATACGTACCACTTCCTTGCGTGGGCTTTGTGTTGCACAGCAGGGAGAAATAGAAGCAACAGAGGTAGAGTAATCCTATAAAGATAGCCTCTGTATCCTGTCTCTCTTTTCTTTGCATGCCTTCAACTTCTTCCCTCCATACCCATACTCCTCTGTGCTAGCATCCTCAACGTTCAACCCCCAACCCCCCTCTTCAGATGGAAATTCATCCCACTCCCTCCTCTTCCTGCTCTTCTTCCTCCTCACATCTGACCCCCCCTCCACCCTCTAGTCCTGAGCCTAGGCAGTAGGATGGGGGTGGGGTGGGGGTGGGTTAGGAGGTAAAAGCAAAACAGTTAGGTCAGTCTTTTTTAACCATCGCTTTAATCCGAAATACTAACAGTAGTGCTACAAAACACTGTGTGAAACGTTTTGGAACATGCTGCTTCTTACCCCTTTCTACTAAACAAAATAATGCCTAACAGAAACGTATCATTACTAAGTATCAATCGAATCCCAATTAAGTGATTCCCTGAGCCACTAACACAGGTTGTTTGGAGTTTTTTACTAATCCTTTTTTTTATCATGATAAACATTTTTGTGTCGATCAAATGATGCTGTTAACAGAAAAAGAGTTGCAGGAATGAACCGTGGGAATCAATGAGCAGTAGATGTTAAATTAGTTAAGTAGACGTAGCTAGCTAAACAAAATGAATAATCCACATCCTGAAATCCTGACTCCGTGTTTGATCTCCCCTTCCCCCATTACTCCTTCATCTTCCCCCTGTTCCCCTGATGTCTCGTCCCTGTCCTCCGCCTGCAAACAACAACCCGGCCTCTTGCACTAGCCGAGCGGGCCTGCGCAGACAGGAGTGGGAGTGTTTTCAGGAGTCAATCGCAGCACACTCAGCAGCACCTGCGCCGCCTGCCAGAAACACGTCCACCTGGTGCAGAGATTTCTGGTCGACGGCAAGCTCTACCATCGCAACTGCTTCAGGTGAAAACTGCTGCTACAGCTACAATTACCAGTTTGTTAAACACACATTAAAAGCCAAAGGTTAACAATGTCGTGTCAATCATTTAAAAAGACACTGCTTTGAGGGTTTAAGTGATAACCAAAGATTTTAGTCCTGAATGATAACTGCTGGTAACAGCAAGTGTGATTTCATATACATTTTACCTAGGAGGAACGTGTATATCTATCTATATCTATATCTAAGCATAATTACGACAAAGCTAATCCTTTGGATGTAAACTCACTGCTTTAAAATAAATGTACACTGTGCATTATTGGCATGCATTTTGCTAATGAGAGGAAAAATGACAGAATATGAATACATTGTTTGACTAATGCTGAAAAACTGCATGCAATAAACTCTGGATTGACTATATGACAGATTATAACTCGAGGAGACAGTTAGATTTTGTAATCATCATTTTTTTAATACTAATACATGATTAACTTTCATATTATTTTTTATAGACTTGTGTCCGTGGGAAATAGTTAAATGGTAAATGGACTTGAGCTTGTATAGCTCTTTTCTATGTTCTTCCGACCAGGCCCGTCCGCAGAAATGGCTGGGCCCCCGAAAGGGCCAGTTAACGGGTCTACCCAGGATATGATTTAAATAAATGTATGCACAACGTTAGCACTAGCCTTCTGACTGACATTAGTTCCCCCTGCCTGGCTCCCATCAGCCTTTTAAGCTGACTGAAATACGTTAAAACACATTTTTTTCTGGGGTCAAATGCCTGAGCCAGCACCCTCCTTTCTTCTTCTCTCTCTTCTGGCATCCTAACTTTGTGCAGGTCCTGGAATGGCTGTACTGATTGTGACATAACTGGCATAACAGTTAAGTTCACTGGGCCTGCGTATGTCAATAACGTTACCTAAAAAAATAGGCAAATATAATTTTAAGAAAAGGGGGATTTTTTTTTTTTTAAACACTCCACGTTTTACTGAAGCAACAATAAATAAAATGCGGTCATCGTTGCTGAAAGTTGGTGATGGACAATGTTTTTTTTTGCTTACCTCCATAGGTCCTCCCCATGTGATTGGTCACCTTAAAACTTAACTCTTTATCCCCCTTATGGACGACATTGCTTCTTTCAGGTTGCACCTCCCTGTTCAAACACACTGATGGCAGAGGCTGCTAAATAAAGTGTCCATCAGTATTAACTTATCCATTAATACAAATTCACATGCTGCTGATGTAGCAGCGGGAGAAACTTGGGGTCAAGAGTCTTACCCAAGGACACATTAACATGTGGCTGCAGGAGCTGGGGGTCGAACCCCCGACCTTCTGGTTGAGAGACAACCGATTCTACCACTGAGCCACAGCTGCATCTGTGTTATTAATCTTTTGTGATGTTCATACCTTAAGCTTAGACTTTTAGAAGATCTAAATGTTGTTCTGTGTCATTGTTGTCCCAGGTGCACAGAGTGTCACAGCACTTTGCTTCCTGGATCCTACAAATTAGGAAACATCTCTGGGGCCTTGGTCTGCACACATCACCTTGCAAGGAAAACTTTAGCCAATCAGAATGGCCGGCCTGATCTTAGCAAGAAACCAGTAGTGGTCCAGTCTGCCAGGGTTGGCCGCAGTACAGTTCCTCACACATCGCCTTGTGACAGGGACCGGGCAAAGACTCCTTCTCCAGCAAGGCAAGAAAATGATACTGACGCACCTCAACATGACTCTGTCACAGTTTCTGCTGCTACAACGGATAAATCAGCCTCTTTGGAAATTACAAAAGAGATAGAGGATGTTGGAGAGACCGAGAAGATGCCACGCTCTTCTTCTCCTCCCAACCCGTTCGATGAGAGTGATGATGAGGAGAGAGAAGAGGAGAAAGAGGAAGATACCACAACACCAGCAAAATTAACAACTAATGGGGACCTCCCTTCTACACCCATCAGTCATCATGAGGGTGCCAGTCGGCCTGTGCCAGCACCCCGCAGGGTCTCTGAACCCACCCCTCCTCCTCGCCCTGCCCCGCGGGTTCGCCTGCCCCGGACAGGGGATGGTCTTACAGTTGGTGCGTCGTCAATCCAAGAATATAAATGATTTTAGATGAAACAATTATCTGTTGATAATCATTCTCACATTTCAATTTCCACCACAGGGGAAAACCAGAAGCCTCCTACTCCTCCCAAACCTCGAGAAAGATCTCAGTCTCCTGGAAGGTAGCTGAGCTTGTTTGAAATGAATCTTTTCCTGTCGTTTACCCCCATCTTCATCTGTCTTTACCATATCATCAAAGTCTATTTCAGCTTACAGCATGCATTGCAGTTGTTTGCCCTTCCATGCCTCCATTTGGCTGCATTTTTTTTGTCTTCCTCTCTGTGACCCCTTCCATCCTTGTCTGTGTATCTCACTGTCCAGCCTGTCCAGTGGCACCCATAAACCCAAAGACCCACCTTGGCTTGCCCTGGTCAAATCAGAAACCCGGAAGAAGAAAGCCCCTGTCCCTCCCCATGCTGGACTGGCAACCCCTCCCAATACAGGCTCTATGTCCTCTCTTAAAGGAGAGGGTTCCAGACCAAGCACACCCCCTCCGCCCTCCAATCCCTTTGAGGATGATGACGATGAAAATAACGAGGAAGAGGAAGAAGAGGGGCCTGAAGGAGGGGCAGTACCAGCCACTGTTGTGGCTAGTCACCCATGGTACAGCATCACCCAGGCAGCCGATGCAGGAGATGCTGAAACTCCTCCGAGTGGAGGGAGCTCATCTCGCTCTGCCAGTCCTGGGAGCAGCAAGAGCAAGAAACGACTGGCACCTCGAGCTCCACGACCACCTGCAGGTAACCAGGGTAAGTCTGATCACTTTCACATTTTACCAACCAAGAACTGTTCTCTCTTACAGTTTATCTACTAAGTTTGTCATTGGGCTGGGCGATATGACCTCAAATCAATATCACGATTAGTTGAACATTTTACCTCGGTTACGATTATTTTGTTTTCTTTTTTGCCCTCTTAGTTCACTGACATGGTCTCTACTGTAAATATGCTCAACTATTAAAGCTTGGATATTTTTTCTAGTGAAGGAGTTCATATCCGATGAACTATTTTGTGGTTATTTATTGAATATTTCAAACTGAAATCAAAGCATCGCTTGAAATGAAAACGACACATTTTACTTTTAAAGTAGAAATTAACTTCTCTAAAACAGTCGAAAATAAATAACTTGCATTTCTTGTAAACAGTTTTTCTGCAGTGTTTACATTTGACTTCTTTTTGTTCGGTGTCGTCTTTACAAAATGTGTCCAAACGACGGACATTGCTTCCATGTCGCAGATTGGACGTGTCATCACGTGACTGTCCTGAAAATAATCAAAATAATCGCCATGGGCAAATTACGTCGGTTGGAAGTTCTGAATGTCGTTTTCCCAGCCCTAGTTTGTCATATTATCAGGAATAAAATGCAAAAACAAGTTAACTGTCTTTTTTGTGATTCTGTGTAGAGGGTTTTTCTTGCATGTGTATGACGACACTTCAGTTGAGTGTAGACATTTTGAAATGTGAAAAGGTAGAGGTCAAAGTGATCACAAATATAAAAAGCTGCATCATTTCAATATCAGTATTTGTGATTCTCCAAAAATACAAAAATGTTACAAACACAGAATAGAACAAGTGTCTGTACCAACACATTGACTATATTGAACATGTGTTGTACACAGTTTGTTTAGACGGTGTGTGTGTCTTTGCACAGGCTGCTCCTGCAGTGTGTTGGGTGAGTCAGACATTTAAAGAAGGGAGTGTGTGTCTACTGACCATATCTCGTGTTTTTTGGCCCGTACACAGGAATCTGTGGTAGAGTTTGTTTGGCTAACAGTTTGTAACTTTGATAACGTTGTGAATGCCGAAGCACCGATTGACACAAAGTATCCAAACACAAAGAAATATCAACACACCAGGACTCTCTTTTCTGTAGGAAAGTTCATGAAAAACTTGCGTAATGACCGTGATCTTTTGCACCATAACAACACTTGTGTTTAATCATGATGTTGTCTGCATGCTGCCACTACCTGTTTTTGCGGTATTTGGTTTATTTTGTGTGTTTTCAACATCAAGTCAAATTTGAAACGTGTCACAGGTGATCAGTGTTAAACAGATATATTTGAAATTAAAGTGTCATCGTTTGTTGTCTTGTATAGATATCAGCTTTATCCAAGTGTGGAAATCATGATCTGCTTTGTTCACAGTTCAACTTCCTCCTCCACACTGACATGTCTATCGTTTGTTGACATTCATCAACAGCCATATGCCGCAACTGCAAATATCAAACACAGAATCAGTTTCACACCCTTACTTTCTCAATTCCACATTGAATAACTCCAAAATCTCAGCAATGATGTTTATTATAAGGGCTCCAAATAAACAGAAAGTACTTAACAGTGAAGTAAAAATAAACATTGATGTTGTGAGACAGAATATATAAAGTGGGATGTTTTTCATGGATGCTGATTTTGTTTTTTGTTTTGTTTTTCCTTCACACTATCAAATTTCAATCTCTCCCAACTACTTTGTTCTTGTTTCATGTCTGTTCCCTCTGCTCTTTGTTTTTTTACGAAACCTTTTCCTTTCAGTTTCCTCCCACCCTCAGCTTTCTTCTTGCTCTCCCTCTCCAGCTCTCAGCACAGAGAGCCTGTCCTCTGGCTCCGACCACAGCTCCTCTCACCCCCCGTCAGGCGGCAGTGCCAGCAGCGACCAGTTACACTCCTTCACCAAAAGTGTCTCAGAGCCCTCCATCTGTTCACCATGTGAACCTACAGCCCCTTCTTTCTTCTCTTCAAATGAGCTTCTGCCTCACCCCTCCACAAGTCCCTACCCCTCTCCCATGCCATCAAATGCCAGCTCAGCCCCAGCCACCCCACAGACCAGTCGTAGCACGGGGACCAAAGGGACCGGACCCCCTCCACGACCCCCCACAACCCCAAGTCCTTTGGCCTCAGGAGGCAGCCAGTCACACAACAAGGTAAGAGGCCAAACTGCTAATATAAAGCAATACTTCCTGGTACATGGTATATTATAGCTGTATTTCTTTTCTCATTTTAGCGGATCTGCAAGGAGAATCCGTTTAACAGGAAAGCTTCTCCTTCCCCTGCTAAATCCAAATCAAAACCACCAAAAGGCCCTCGACCTGCAAGACCCCCGGCACCAGGCCACGGCTTCCCTCTCATCAAACGCAAGGTACAAAGACACTCCTGCTGTATGCTTTAGCATATATCAATAACAAAAAGATAAACACAGATGAAGAACTCAAATGATCTGTCCGTCTACCCAGGTGCAGTCAGATCAGTACATCCCAGTAGAGGACATCCACGGGGAGATGAGTCAGCTGGAGAAGCAGCTGGATGAACTGGAGAAGAAGGGAGTGGAGCTGGAAAAGAAGCTGAGAGACAACCCGAATGGTAACATAGCCCATTATTTTTTAATAGAGATTACAAAGGAAAAAAGATCCCCGTAATTTATCGTAAAGTTAAGAGCCTGTCTCATCATGCAGTACATATAAGTGAGATCAGAATCTGCTTTATTGTTAAGGTTTGTTTACACATACAAGGAATTTGATTCCAGTGAACTATGCACTCTTAAGTACAAACATCCTCTCTAGCTAATGTGACTAGAGAAATAAAACCAATAACAAAAACACGAGTAGTACAAGAGAGCACAGGATCAAGGCGACGATCTGCAACATGATATTGGTGCTTAAAATGTACATTTCAAGTTAAAAACTTAGAAAAGTACAGGAATATTAACCATCATCCTGAAAAAAATGGCGAAAGGGATAAAGCTGTTATAACAGAAATTGGAATAGAATCATACTTGTTTATCTCTGTGTTCCCCTTTTGTGATTTCAGATGAGGACGAGGAGCACCTGTTGGTGGACTGGTTTACACTCATCCACGAGAAACACCTTTTAGTGCGACGAGAAGCTGAGCTGGTCTACACGTAAGTTTTACATTGCTGCAAGTTCAGTGCTCAGTAGAAATTTGTTCCCCACAGAAGTCGCTCCTTCCAAACGCTGTGATTTGAGTAATCAATTTCTACATACAGTCAAAGGGGAAAGGAGAGTCCTTAAGTACTAGCTTTTTCTCATATGATGATATTGATTTGTAATTTTGTTTAACTACAAATCAATATCATAAAGTTAATAAAAACTTCATCATTAAATATGAATTAAGTATAAAGTCATTGGCTCTTTACACAAACTACTTTTGCACAGTATTGCTAAACATTCTGAATCTTCTGTCATGCACAATTAGGCCCAGAGTCTACCCAGCTTTTTTTTACGGATAGAAAGAGCGCTGGCAGTGCGCTCGGAAGCGCTTGCATGAAGTGCTAGTGCACCAATAAAAGCACTGCATGTCCGTCGATAATGATCAATCAGTCTGTTGATTGTGACCGACACTGCTCAATTGCTTTTTATTTGAGTTTTTTTTTCTGGATCAGACACGGAGCAAAGAGGATGTGGAAGTGATCCAGAGGTTTTCTGAAAAGTTGAACGATTTTGAACTTGAAGCGCTCTGGGCGGCCACACAAAAAAGGCAGCATGCCCTGAAAGCGGAAACTAGGCCCTGTGTTTTTTTTTTTTTAAACCAACTTCTACTGCAAACATTCTCCTCAGTGAAAACAATTGCAAAATGATGCTGCCATTGGAAAACTGCTAGGTGGACAAAGGGCCTTTATGTTGCATTCATCGAGGTGCTTGTGGACTAATTTTGAATAGTGCTAATTTATGGTGACAAATTCTAATGAGCAAACTTCCTCGTTAAGGCTTAATAAAAACACAGTTAAAGTACAGTTGTAAGTGGATGTTACCAGTATTTATTGTACTGTGTTATTGTTGTGCTCTACAGAGCAAAGCAGCAGAACCTGGAAGAGAGGCAAGCAGACGTGGAGTATGAGCTGAGGTGTCTTCTAAATAAACCAGGTATGTTTGGTCTCATCATGTTAGCACGCATAGTCAAAGTAGCATTGGGCAATATGAGCTCAAATGTATTGCAAGCTATATTACACACCATATCTCTGCAGAAATACTATGTTCAGAATTATGCAAAATGAAAACAAAAGTATAATTCAATGAAGAACCTTTATGCACTATGTTGGCAATGTAGGAGAACACATCAGAAGACAAGGAAGAAAAAGGATTTTAAAAAGGATGAAAATCAGTATATACCCAGATAAGGTTATTTGGAAATGTATTGCCATCTGTCAAAACTTCTGTACACTACTCTGATATTAAGTGTAATGGTTCCCTGACAGAGTAGAATAGGTAAATGAATTAGGTAGTGCATTTTTGTTTTTAAATGATGATTTACTGTGGCATCAATAAATCAAAAACTTTTCAAAACAACAATAAAAGAAAAGAACATGAAATCACTCGTTATAAACTCTTGTTTCTCAGAGAAAGACTGGTCGGAGGAGGACAAGAGTCGGGAACAGGAGCTAATGGCTGAGCTTGTAACCATCATTGAACAACGAAACCAAATCGTCAACAACATGGACCAGGACAGACAGAGGTGAGTAATGACACGCAGTGAACTGTGTTACCCTGCACTGACCTAGAGTCTTACTATCATAAATACTCTGCAACTTCTAACAGTCCGTCTTTCACAGGGATGAAGAGGAGGATAAACTTATGGAGGCCATGCTGAAGAAAAAAGGTAGGATGAAGACTCCATTGTAGCTGGATGAAGATTCTTCAGATAAAATGTTTAATACATTTTTTAATTTAGAATAAAAATGTTGTTTTCTTTCTCATGTGCTTCCTCTTCAGACTTCCATAAGGACCCTGAGGCTGAGCCGCAGAAGAAAAAGAGTGCAAAGTTCAAACCTATCAAGGTGCTCAAGAGGCTGAGCCATAAAGGAGAGCCGGGCAAGAGCCACAGCCCCCGTAAAGAGAAATCTCCATAGAAAAGGACAAGTTCTCCTCCAAGAGGATATGACCGTTTTTGTTTTTTTTAAGCAGACTGACAACAATAAAGGATGTGAGGAAAGAAAGACATCAGGTCAGGAAGATGAGGTCTCCTTTCATTTTAACTGTCACATTCATGACTTGAAGTGCAACCAACAGTCCACTATCTGACTAATTTTAAAGACCATTTTCAATTGCCTACCTTCAAGAGCTGACATGTTTGTTTATTGGCCTTTTTAAAGAAGCAAAGTACAGAGTATTTAATGCTCTGATTTGGTGCTTTACTATCATCGTGTTGCACAGCATCTCTGCCCTGCAGATCTTTCATTAAAGCTTAGCAAAAGTGAAGTAAGCTGGTTGAAAATTCTTCCCTGATATCTTTTTAATATTTCATGTTTTTACTCGGCTTCTGACTTACACTCCTTGAATATCTATCTCCTCGTTGATTCCAAAGGTCATTAGATAGATATCTTACAAGGTTCCATGTCATGTCTAATTTAATACTGTGGTACTGAAAAGTCAAGTTGTTGTTTTTTATAAGTGAACTCTGCTTTAAACCTTGCAACATCTACCCTTGAAAAACACTCGACAATTGATACCTAAGCTCTTCTAGCTGCTACGTAATGATTGTTAGTGTTTTTTGTTTTTTTGTTGATAGTTGTGCTGAAACTGTCACTTGAAAAGTGTCACTTGTGTGAATGCATATCATCTTAGACTTGGTTGGATGAAGATACAGTATTTATGTGCGTATGTGCGTTTAAATGAGAAAAAAAAAAGACTCAAATCAGATTGTTAAGAGGAGGTGAGGTCTGGAGGAGAAGCATTGAAGAAAGTATTAAACTGTCTGTTAGAGAGTTCATGAAATCTAAAAAGGTCAAACATGCATTCATTAAGTTACAAAAGGCAAACGTACAGTATCTTAACAGCTGCAGCACAACAAAAGTTTTAACAATTGTTGAAAACATATATGCAATCATTAATTTATATTTCACTCTGCCTTTCTGTTTGTTTTTTGCCTTATAGGTGGATTTAAATAAAAAAATAAGTCAATTTTGACCGTACAAGTGCCATGTATTTAACTGCATATCTAGTTGAGCATCATTTGTTTGAGCTAATATAAATGTCGACATGTTTACTCATTCTGTTCCTGATGTATCTTTAACATTGTCTTTGTATTTCTGCCGTGTTTCTCCTTCGTGCCTCTGTAGGCTTCTGTAGCGCAACATTTCTGTCAGCTAACCTTTGTCCTACAACAGCAGCAGCTTTATAAAGACACTGGAAGGCAGAGGAATAAAATAACTTCATGCAAGATGGGAATGTGTCCTGTTAATTTCATGCTTTTATTGCCTGGCATCACAGTTTAGTCTTCATTCCTGTGCTTATAAATGTAAAGCAGAGTGCAGCTGGTCAGCTACCACACTTGTATCACACCTCATTGTAGATTTATTGCATGCACCAGATATCCAGGTAATTTCCTCATGTCCAGTCAGTGGCAGTGAATGTTAACCCCAGTCTCTTTCATGTCCATGGTTTTTGTTCTGCAGTCTCTTCTTTCCTCTCAGAGATCATTACTTCTTTCTCAGTTCTCTTTTCCTTGTCCATCAACTCCAGTTCCCGTAATCTCTGTTGTTGGGGGTCACAGAACAGGTTGAAGTGCAATTGAACATGAGACAGAATGAGTAATAGACCTGTACCATCATGTTTTATGTAATGCCCATTATACATACAGAGCATAATCATAAATCAATCAAGTTTAAAAAACAAAACTTTGTGTAAGCTTTCTCAACCCAGGACATCAGTATAGACAGAAACTGAACCAGTGCTTATTTACCTGTGATATCTCACTGTTGATGATGTTAATGTACGGCTTCTGTTTCCCCAGAGAGGCCATATCTTCCAGAAACTGTCTTCTGTCCTCTATCTCATCCAGCACTACAAAACATAATGGTTTAAGAGAGCACTTTTTTTTGGTCTAGGTGTGAACTTGAATAAGTAATTCAACCAAACAACCTTATCTTATTATGGTGTGTGCTCTTGCATTGTTTTCCTACATCATCTGTTACAGTGCAGTCAGCCTCACCTTCCTGATACCGGTCAACCTCCTCTGGGCTTTCACATGCAGGAACATTTTGGTTCACTGGAGTTTTGGGCTCTTCTTGTCCTGTTTCTAAAATACTCTGAAGCCTCCTCTTCTCTTTCTCTAAGTCTCCTTGGGTGAATTGGAGACAAAGTTTGTTGAACATAATCCAAAATTAAGAAATATCAGAAATGGTTGGCAACATTTCCATGATGAAAGCAGGGTATATTCCAATTTCATTAAACATTGAAGCATTGGTGATAACTGTAAATTGGCTTCAAAAACTTACTTGTAGGACCAGGTCGGAACTTTTCTCTTGTGTAGTTGTCCCCAGAACGACACAATTCAGCACTCCGCTTCTGAGACGTGCCTGGTAAGCATTTCCGAGCAGATTTACAGGGTTTTGGTTGAGAAGGGGAAGCAGACCACTTGAGATCAGAGGTCAGCGGTAGAGCTGCTCCGTCTATTTGGGAAAGTAGAAAGTAAAAGGTAATGTAAAAAAAAAAAAAAAAAATTCCAATGTTTCAAATATTGTGTTTTTGGAGAAGTGATGCAGGAAAGTCAATACAAAGATCATGAACTCGAATTTTTCATTTGTGTGTTCTGCAAATTAAGGCCAGATGTTAACTCTACAATATACAGCTGTTGAGTTTTGCACTTAACAGTGTAGTTTACATTTTATTACTTTATCATATTCTAAACTCTATACCTATATTTTATATCCTTGTAAAACACAATGCTCAAATAATCAGCAAAAATGTATCATAAAGTCTCAAACTTACTCTCGAGGCATTTGTTGATCTTCTTTCTCTGCAGGTTGTTGAGTCTTGATTCCTGCATCATTACTGAGCATAAAGAGAGAAAAATAATGAACATTTTAAAGATCTATATGCACACAAATGACTGTATTTGTTTCACTTTTACACCAGTATGTCAACAACATAGCTCACATCTCAGCATGTCCTGGGTCTCCTTGCTGTACTGGGTGCTTCTGGGGCTATTCCACAGTCCCCCACCAACCCGAGAACTAGTCTGTGCAGAGGCATCCATCAGCAGCCTAGACACTACCACACAATCCTCAATGCTTTATCTATTGATAGAAGAAAGAGATATAGCTTAGTTTTCATTTATGATGGGGAAAAAAAATCTTAAAACAGGCTTTTGTGTAGATTAGGCAACAATAATATGATGACAGGAGATTTTCTGATTCAAAGCAGCAGGGCAAACTTCCAATAAGTGGTCATTAAAATATCTGTCACATATTATACATACATTTTGACTTCACTGTTAGAAACTAGAAGAGTAAGAAATGCTAAAGTAGTGTTTAGTTACAGGAGAGACATTCGTTGCTTGGTCATCAAGCGTTAACAAAAAGTTGAGTCTATTAGAGGTGTAAGAAGATACATGAAAAGAAAGAATGTAAAATCACAAACAACTGAGACAAAACTTACTCACAAACGTATCTTATCAGAAGCCCAAAGTGAACCCAAACACTTTTTGTTGCCTTGCTCCTGTGTGGAAAACAACGTAGGCTACGACTGTTTCTATGGCAACACCGTAAACACCAACACTTCCGTAATAAAGCGTGAAAGTAATTTATCTTACTTTAGATGTTATTGTTTTTTTTTTTTTACTATACTACTACGGTGTTTAAAATACAGATTCTAAACTACGTTTTATGTTATCGACAGGGAATTTTTTTAATGTAACTTTTATTTTTTATTTTCTTGTAAAGACCGACACTGTTACATGTGGCCACTAGATGGAGACAAAGACATCTATTCTTTTTAAGGTGCTGATGTCTTCTTCCGGATGATAATGTGCAAACATAATTTATCAATCAATCTTTATTTGTTTAGCGCCAATTCATTAGCTCAAGACACAGAAGAGCAGGTAAAATACCTTACTCTTTGTTTAGCTATCATCTACAAAGACCCAACATTAGTTCACCATGAGCACAACACTAAGCAACATTTAGGAAAGTTACAGCGTTAAGGAAAAACTTCCTTTTAACAGGCAGAAACCTTGCGCAAAACCACACTCATGTTGAAAAGTCATTTGCCAAAACTGTGAGGGAGGGATAGAGACAAACAGAGCAACAACAACAATGAATAAGCTCTATGTCAGTAATATTGGTAACAGTAGTGTGTAGTATTAGCAGTACCAGTAGACAGATCAGTCTAATATTAACATTAAAGCAACTGTTATGATAATGAATTTAGAGTTCATTCAAGTTACATTATTAAAGTCAAGCTATAAGGACTAGACATGTTATTAAGTGGATATTTATGATGTGGTGATACCACATCATAAATGTCAGTTGTTTCTATATTTATAATTACAACTGTCCACTCTCCCCGCGGGGATCACATAGGTGTCTAACTTATCTCATATCAGTGAGCCCAAAAGAAATGTTGTGAAACAAATATTTGAATAATTTATGTTTAAAAACATATCATAGTAACATAGTATGGGATAAAAATGTAACATGGAGAAAAGTGATTAGCCTCTACAGGAGGGGATTGTAAGGCTCAGTATCCATAGCTTCCTGGTCTGTCACGGTTTCTATCTTCATTAAAGAGCCTTTAGTCTCCCTTGTAAAACTCATAGCCTACAGCCATGTACACATATTTTTTTCCTTGTTGTTTTCAGTCTTATGTTAACATTATACTCACACAAGTTACTCCATTGAAAAGAAATGGCCTCTGGCACACACACACAAGGTGAAAAATGAACTTGTCTTATGTGTTCAGAGCCATAAGGGGACTGTTTTGTACAAATGGCTACCACAGTTTTCAGTCTTGTGTAGATGTCTCTCTGAGGTAAAAAAAAAAAGAGAATGTTTATCGTGGTTGGCAAGTCATCGACGATCAGCAGCAGTCAGGAGTCCATTATCTGTATAAAGACAGCAGCCTGCCTCTTACTCAAATCAACAGATAAACAGCAACCAGAACATAATCACCGTCAACACAGCTCTTCTCAGAAGTCAGAGCCGCACGTACTCACAAAAGACAGAGGCCTGTAAATGTGTGTGCGGATTGTGTTGAATACCGTATGTCTGTTTGAATTGTGTTATCTCAGCGAAAGTCTCTTTGGACCTCTCTAATAAAAGATCTTTGAAAAATAAACTCAGAGCTTGTTTTTGAAGAACACTGTTTCTTGTTTGACATGTCTTACTCTCTACATGTGCCAACACTCTGCCCTGTTTGCCAAAGTGTGCTTTTGTTAGATAATGGATGTACATGATGTGTTGCGGTGTTAGGGGTGCTTTTGCAGAATTTCATTAAACGTCTAGTATGTTGTGGTTTGACTAATTGTTTAATTTAATCAACATTCTGATGATATTTATTATCATTTCTTTTAATTGTTTCTTATTACTCAAAGTTATTATTCGCAGAGCCCTGACAAAACTATGGAACGATATTCCTCAGCACGTTAAACAGGCCTCTTCTCTGCCTGTTTTCTCTTTTTAAGACCCGTCTCTTTTCCCTGGCCTTTGACACACAGTGAGACGTCGACTTTATTTATTTATTTGATTTCTTTTTTGCGTGCCTATTCATTTTACTTATGTTTTATGTCTTTTAAATTGATTCTGTATTTCACATGTACCGGTAGTTTTCTTTTATCTCATGTGAGCTGTTATTTTATTTATTCTTCTGTACAGCACTTTGGTCAACTGTGGTTGTATCAAAGTGCTTAACAAATAAAGTTGGATTGGATTGATTTGTTTTTTTATTTTTCCATCCGTAGAAAAATATGTAATTGCTATTACACTTGTTTTAAAAATCAAGGAATTATGAATAAAACTTCAACTGTTGTAACGGAACAGAGGGCCTTGGATACCTTTCTGTGTGTGCCTGCTTTCCTCAAGCGATAAACACAACTAGTTGTTTTCATTGTCTGAGTGATGATTTGTTCTCTGTCACATACCAAGGCTAATACACTGCAACAGCTCTTTAACTGTGGTCATGTCTTAATTATAATATTTTTCCTTATTCAACTCAAATCTCACTTTATTCTTTATATTTTTGTTTCGATGTATTTTATTCTCTCCTTAATTGTTTTCTGTATGTAAAGGACTTTACAACCTTTTGATCTCCAGTCAATGTCATTCAGTATATTCATATTATGGTAATACCGCTATGGGCAGTATTAAAGGTACAAATCAATTGAATGACTTGGTAGGCTAAAAAAACAAGTTCATTATAGTTTCAAATGAACTAAAACAATTCAGTGTAACTACTTCTTATTTTAGGGGATGTTTAAGCTGATTTACTTTTTAATAAGACAGTATACTGTGGACACTTAGAACTTAGTATTACATTTTAAATATATTTATTAATATCATGTCTGGATCTAAAGAGGATACATTTAATAAGACAACATGGAAATGCCAGCACATTCATTTTCTCAGAGATTTATTTTTTTGTTTGTTTTTTAGGAAACCCACCAAACAGGAAGACAGTAACTATGAGGCGAGACAGTGGAGTTTCTAAGTGATTGTAACGGAACCATTTTTAAGGGACATAGAAAAGGAGTCAGCGACGTATGTCATGTCTACGCTCCACCTCCTAACTGTCAAAACCTACATGAGAAAGAGAGATTTGAAGTTAGACCTGCAGCTGACAGAGATAGACAAGCGAGGGGAGACAAAGATAGGGGATGAGACAGGGGAGGAATGGAGAAAAGGGGACAGTTTTAGAGAACTACTTCTGCAGCATTTTAGCACCAAGTGTTTAGCTGCCTGACCTGTTTTTTTTTTTTTACATTCTGTTAGCTGTACATATCATAGTCTTGTAAAAAGAACCTTTAAAAGATAAAAAAAAGAAACTTCATTTTTGTTGCTTCTGAGGTCAATCCACAGACACATCAAGCTACTTGATGGCTGTTACACAGGCTGTGCTTCCGTCCTTCAGCTCCTTCTCTAGCCTCGCTCACTCCTGTGACAACATGAAGGTGAGTATATGGTTGAAAAATGTTCTATTCCTTCATACTGATGAAACAAAACATGACTAAAGGAAATGCCAATCGGGGACCTACTGTATTGACCTGAACAGTTACAGATATCCCAGAATCCCCTGAAAGTAACATCACCCTTTTCCTTGTATTATCTTTATTATTGTGCAGATTATTTGTGCATAGCAGTCTTGTATGCTTAACTGCATATTCCATATAAGATTCAAACCCTTACAAAAACACTTGCTACAGATGTTATTTCCACATATTACCTTGGTTCAAAGAGTTGAGGAAAAACACTGCAAATCCCTTCTTTTGTATTTAATTGGTTGCAAAGGTGCATCAAAGAGCAGGTTGGTATCCTTTAAAAATGGACTTTCCTGCAGAAAATCTTGCATTTAAGTGTTACTGAATCCACAGAACAAACTCACAATAATTGAGAGTGTGGGTGTTGAAGTTTGTAAAAAGTCAGACATGTAGGAATCTTACTTCTTGAAAACTCCTCCACTTTTACTGTAGTACAAGTGTTTCAAATATCCCGGTTTAGATCTGTTCCAAAAGTGTCACCGTATAACTTCAAGTTGATTATCTGAAAGTGTTGTGAGTTCTTATGAATTAATGAACTATAAACTTTAGCTAATATCGTGTAGCTCTTTTTCCTGTGAACATTACTTTGGACAAAAGTGTTTAAAATGTAATGCACTTCATAATCAGAAGAAGGTCTGCAGAGAAAGAGACGTTGATGCTTTTTTAATGTATTGTCCTAAAAAAACAGGTTTTATATTTTAAAGTCTGTCTGACATGCCTATGTTTATAGTAAAAGTGATATTGGTCATGTTATTGGTCCTGCAGTCCATACTGGCCATAGAATACACATTTTAAAGTACTAACATTGTAAATGATGGAGATTTATGTTGATTGTAAAGTTGTGTTGAGAATTCAAGAGATTCTAAACTTAGTCTGAGTTAGACAAACCATGTTGGTTATCTTTTTAAATTAAAGTCTCTTTAATGAAAAGTTCCCTGACTGTGTTTCTACTGACAGTTTGGAGAGCACAGACAGGTCAGGCTTCATAGTAGCTTTGGTAGGAAGTTATTACTTTTCATAAAGTTTTATTTTGGGGATTTTTATGCCTTTATTTAGAGATAGGAAAGTGGATAGAGTCAACAATAAGAGAGAGAGAGAGAGTGGGGAATGATATGCAGGAAAGGAGCCACAGGATTTGAACCCGGGCTGCCTGCATGAAGGACTACAGCCTCTGTACTTGGGGCGCACGCACTAACTACTAGGCTACTGGTGCCCCAGGTAGTTATATTTTATACGAAAGCAAGACGAAAAGCAAGATTCTTTCCATCACTTACATTGGACAGGTGAATAAAAAAAAAACACTTAAGCTGACATAATAAAGAAATGTAAATGAAGAAAAGCAGTTACTTGGTAGAATTTGTGTTCCTTATGTATTCCTCTGTGATTCTCAATGCTCTCCAACATCGCCTAGGTGTGGAAGTCTGAGGATAACTCTCTTCCTTTGGACCGTCTCAGCGACAAAATGTCACCAAGCAGCTCTGAGCAGCTGCATGTCTCTCAGAAACTGACTGAAGAAGTGCTTGATGATGACAGCCAGGCATCCTGGGACGTTGAGTTCCTGCTGTCTGATTGGATCAGCCCATCACCGGACCACGACCCATCTATGGAAAACAATGATCAACAAATCCCACAGTTAGACCCAAACAAAGCCTACCAGGAAGCACCCATGTATAAGGACCCCCCAGGACAGGAACATCTGCAGATGAACTGTGGAGGCCACATGGTGGAGCTTCTGTCCCCTACTGAGACCACAGCAGTGGTCCAGCCTGAGCTGTTCCTCCATGGTTATCATGACGACCAGAGGGGTCTGACTGCATTTCCAAGTGTTCCCAATGGAGATTACTTTGGCTTCTCCCAATTAGGCAGTGTGGAGGGGCACAGCGGAGGAAACCACAGTAAAGTCTTATCATGTGACTTTAACCCTTACTATGCCCCGCCCTCCATGGTGACCTTCCCTGACAGCAGGTTCATACCACCACATGCTGTGACCTCTGACCCCCATCACTACAGCTACCTGCCGGACTTTAACCAAAATAGCAACCTCTATTGTGACTACACCCACTGTCAGGCAACTGGTCATCTGCCCCTGTTGATGGGACCACAGTTGCCCCCTGGTGGCACTGAGGGTAAGCGTGGAAGGAAGCCCACAGGGAAGAAGAGGCCCGCCATCCACAGCTGTGACTACCCAGGCTGCAGCAAGACCTACACCAAGAGCTCACATCTCAAGGCTCACCTCCGCACCCACACAGGTACACCCTTTAGACCAGAGTAACAACAACAACAACAAAAAAAATCATTTTCAGGTTTCTGCATGGTGATAAGAATCTGCTTTATCGTTTCCTCTGCAGGGGAGAAGCCTTACCACTGCTCCTGGGAGGGGTGCAGCTGGAAATTTGCCCGCTCGGATGAGCTGACTCGTCACTACCGCAAGCACACAGGCCAAAAACCCTACCAGTGTCTGTTGTGCCGGAGGGCCTTCTCCCGCTCTGACCACCTGGCTCTGCACATGAAGAGACACACCTGATGCACATGCTTGAAACACTTCCATTTAAAACAATTTTGAAAAACATTTTTAAAGTTTGATTTTACTTGAATTCTGACCAGGATCAGAAAAAAATGATGGTTTTATTTGGGACGTTGTGTTCTCAGGTTTTTACTAAACATATTCCCAGCATTATCAACTAACTGGCTAACAATACAGACATATGGGCCATGAAAACTGACAACACAATGAGAGGTCAAATGTAGCACTTACTTACTTTTTTTTTTTTGTTGTTGTTGCTTTTGTACTTTTATACTTTAAAGATTTGCTACTGCACAAAGATACTTTGCTCACAAAGCATTTCAGTACTGAAGGGCTAAAACATCAAACTGGTCATTTTAAAGAGTACTTTGTGAGTACTAAGAAGACATCCACAATGTAGAGTTAGCATCAATTTGCAACATGTGCCCCTTACACAAACACTGTACCCACAGTGGGCATAAACAGCAAACATTAACACTAATAAAAGACCTACAAATAAATGTGTGTAATGTGGGTTATAATATAATATCCTGTATGATCTCATGGCATGCTGAACTAAATCATGACTGCTTGGCACCATTGCTCGGATGCATACCTGCTGGGATGATCAGATATCTTTGTCTTAGCCTATCTCTACAAGAACTTTTAAGAATGTGTATTGTAATATAGACAACAAACCACAAAGTAACTATAGTTATTCAGTGTAGCAGGTTGCTTTTTATGGCACTTAACTTTATTTTTGTTTGTTTGTTTTGGGTTTTTAATTTAAGAAAAGCTAAGCTTTTGTGTCTCTCAGTAGAATTCAAAACTGTAAATAATTTGCAGCTTTGGCAGTTATTTACTTTCATCTACAATTAGCAACATATTTATTAACATAGCCTTTTATATAAACTGAATGCATGTTTGTGAAATGTTTTATATTATCAA